>NC_140012.1:39804735-39810082 GCF_964263955.1 Coregonus lavaretus
AGAGGAGTAAGATAGAGGAGAGGAGGAGAGGAGGAGGAAAGGGTAGTGGAGTAAGATAGAGGAGAGGAGGAGGAAAGGGTAGAGGAGCAGAGGGAAAATAAGAAGGAGGAGAGAGAGAAGAGGTGAGGAGTAGGAAGGAGTAGGAAAAGGAGAGGAGGAGGAGAAGAGGAGATGAAAGGATAGGTTTAATAATCACATTGGGCTGAAGTGAAAGGCAGGATGCAAACTGACTATTTTCTAAGACCTTCTATCCTGCTGACCAGATATTCCATCCCTCCATCCACAACAAAAAGCATCCATAAAGCTTAAAGTGGAAGAAATCTGTATTTTAATTTTTAATTTAATATTTTTTAACTAGGCAAGTCAGTCAAGAACAAGTTCTTATTTACAATGACGGCCTACCCTGGCCAAATCCGGACGACGCCCTATGGGACTCCCAATCACGGCCGGATTGTGACACAGCTTGGAATCGAACCAGGGTCTGTAGTGACGCCTCTAGCACTGAGATGCAGTGCCTTAGACCGCTGCGCCACTCGGTAGCCCAAATGTAGTAGAGAAGGTAGAAAAGCTGTGCCCCCCCAGTCTCTCTCTCTCTCTTCCCAATATATAATATGGCAGCCACATTCCGCAACAGCAGCAGAATGTGTAAGAGGGATGGAGGGAAGCCTTATCCCGGGAATGTGGTGATTTAAGGCGGATGGGAATCATTAACAGCGTGTCAGAAACCCTGGAGGTTATGGGGTTCGAGGGTGGAGATCCCAGTTACGCAATGTCAACACACACACACACACACACGGTCAGGGACAGTCACTCCTCTCACCTGATGATGTCTTTGTGTCCATTGCGAGCTGCCAGGTGAAGGGGCGTGTTAGAAGAGGCGGGGTCTAAACCGTCTAGCCCCTCCCCCTCCAACAGAGCTACCACCATGTTGCTGTTCAATAACAACTGTGCCACCTGAGAGGGAGAGGGGAGAGAGAGAGGGATGCGGGGGGGAGAGAGAGAGAGAGAGAGAGAAGGGTGTAGAGGTATAGAAGCAGTGAAGAGTAAAGGAGCCAAAGAGAGAGATGGAGAGACAGAGACATAAAAACCGAGACAGAGATGAGCTTAGTATCAGTGAAAGTCCAAATGGACACATTTAATTAGTGTATTCCATACATGCATGTTTTATGGGGCCACATAAACCCTGCCCAGTAACTGTCCACGCACTGGGTGTCTAAATATACCCCTGCTACAGTAACTAAGACCCTAACAGAGAGGGGGGGGGGGACCGACTACAGTAACTAAGACCCTAACAGAGAGGGGGGGGGGGACCGACTACAGTAACTAAGACCCTAACAGAGAGAGGGGGGGGGACCGACTACAGTAACTAAGACCCTAACAGAGAGAGAGGGGGGGGACCGACTACAGTAACTAAGACCCTAACAGAGAGAGAGGGGGGGGACCGACTACAGTAACTAAGACCCTAACAGAGAGAGAGGGGGGGGGGGGACCGACTACAGTAACTAAGACCCTAACAGAGAGAGAGGGGGGGGACCGACTACAGTAACTAAGACCCTAACAGAGAGAGGGGGGGGGGACCGACTACAGTAACTAAGACCCTAACAGAGAGAGAGGGGGGGGACCGACTACAGTAACTAAGACCCTAACAGAGAGAGGGGGGGGGGACCGACTACAGTAACTAAGACCTTAACTGAGAGGAAGAGGAAGAGAGAGAGAGAGAGGGGGGTGGGGGACAGAGACAGACTACAGTAACTAAGACCCTAACAGAGAGAGAGAGAGGGGGGAGGGGGGGGGGGGACAGACTACAGTAACAGACCTTAACTGACTCAGCCTTACAGCCTAAAGCCTGCTGTTCTGCTATTCAAGATTACACAGACGTGTGTGTGTCTGTCTTGCGTGTGTGTGTGTGTGTGTGTCTGTGCATGCCTGCATGTGTGTGTGTGAATTCAACTTTGTCTAAATCTGAATTACTGGGGCAGCTTTACAATTCATGACAAGACAGCCACAACTGTGACAGAGAAACATACTGCAAATTCCCTTTAAATTATTTTTACTAGTGTGTCTGTGTGTGTGTGTGTTTGTATGTGTGTGTGCGCGTCCGGAGAGCAGAACTGAAACCCATTTCCCTTTAGCTGAAACAGGCTTATTTTAGCTGGTAGTTAATCTAAGCTCTGTGAGATGTTTGACATAGGCCTACCCCCTCTATCCATCACACATACCCTCTGTGAGACATATACACACTCCACACACACACACACACACAAATACACACATATGTGACCGACCGGCTCGATTCGGTCTTATGTAGCAAAATTGGAAATTGTGTTTTTTTACATTGGATAAAAGTAGAGACTCAGAGCTAGAAAATGGTATATCATACACTACAGTTGAGGAACAACCGGAAAGTAATTCTGCTTTGAAAGTTGATAAACTTGTAACCTCACTTTTGAGAAAATGGCCCTTGAATGTTTTGGTACACTTACTGGAGAGCTCTTCTTTGTCTACACCCACTCAGCATCGTTCACACCCTCTTAAGCCTTAGCCCCACCCATCTCTTTAAGGATTCACATGTGAGGCCATGTACTAAACAACCAAAGAGTGTGCTCAGAGTGCGCTCTGGGCATTCGTAAACTCAGCGTTGTCAGATTGTCCATTCGCAAATTCAGAGCGTTTTGCTGTCGGAGCGTTCAGAGCGCACACTGGACGCTCTGGCCGAGGAGTAGGGTTGATCCGAGCGTTCTGACCTAACAACAGCAGTCAAGCACCCAAGCTAACTGGCTAACGCTGGCTAGCTTGATAGCTACTTCCAGACACAAATGAGAGAAAAGCTCACTCTGACCATTTTACTCGCCCTAGCAGAGCTGGTTAGGCTGTTTTTGGCAAATTTTAATTACGCTTTTTTGTCGATGTTTACTGACACCAGCCATATTCAACGGGTGTTGAGCGTTCTTAAATTCCTCAGTTATTCTGCGCTCTGGCACACTCAGACGAGAGTGCTCTGAAATCGAAGTAGATAGCCAGAGCGAATTTACGAACGCACCCTACAGTTGTCGCAGTGACATCATGAACATTCTATTGAAATGGTTACTTGCATAGTGGAGTCTTTTGTTTAGACATGTAGCTAGCTAGACCATAATCCCAACTCATAACGTTACTACCCTGCATGAATCTGCAGGTAGCAAACCAACCAGGTTCAATGTTAGCTAGCTAGCTAACATTAGGCTATAACTAGTAATGCAAATGGCTCTGCGATACGAATAATATTACTACACTGATCATACATGTAACATTAGCTAGCGAGCCATCCAGCTAACGTTAGCTAGCAAGCTAACAGCACGCTTTAACTTGACTGTCAACACATACTGACCAGCTCATGTTATAGACAGAAGCGTGCTACATTGCAGACCAATCCGAACTCATCTCTCCGCATCTCCAGCCCAGCCATTATCTCAGCCAATCATGGCTAGCGGGAAGGATCCTGTCTTTTTCCGTGGCTAAACAAACTAGGCTCGCAATTTATCAATTGTATTCGTATTTACAGATGGCATACAAGTTTGTTATTAAGGCAAGTGAAAGTTCACATGTTCCAAAAGGCATTTCTAACAGAAAACGCATTTTGATTTAAAAAAAAGTTTACGTTCAAATGGCTCTCCTGTGAAGTAGTGACGCGCGACATATTTCCGAGTCACAAATACACACACTCCACGCACACATATACACACTCCACGCACACATATACACACTCCACGCACATATATACACACACACACACACACACACACACACACACACACACACACACACTTCACACAATAACCACTTATACTGGCCTTTGATCACTGTTGTGTGTGTGTTGGTTAAGTGTGGGTTAAATAGGGAGGTATTGTGAGTACATAAACAGCATATAGCTACAGTATATTAACTAATATACAATACCAGTCAAAAGTTTGGACACACCTACTCATTAAAGGGTTTATCTTTATTTATACAATTTTCTACATTGTAGAATAATAGTGAAGACATCAAAACCATGAAATAACACATATGGAATCATGTAGTAAACAAAAATGTGGTAAACAAATCAAAATATATTTTATACTTTAGATTCTTCAAATAGCCACCCTTTGCCTTGATGACAGCTTTGCACACTCTTGGCATTCTCTCAACCAGCTTCACCTGGAATGCTTTTTCAACAGTCTTGAAGGAGTTCCCACATATGCTGAGCATCTGTTGGCTGCTTTTCCTTCACTTGTGGTCCGACTCATCCCAAACCATCTCAAATGGTTTGAGGTTAGGGGATTGTGGAGGCCAGGTCATCTGATGCAGCACTGCATCACTCTCCTTCTTGGTATGTTGAAAAACAAATGATAGTCCCACTAAGCCCAAACCAGATGGGATGGCGTTTCGCTGTAGAATGCTGTGGTAGCCATGCTGGTTAAGCGTGCCTTGAATTCTAAACAAATCACAGACAGTGCCACCAGCAAAGCACCCCCACACCATAACACCTCCTCCTCCATGCTTTACGGTGGGAAATACACATGCAGAGATCATCTGTTCACCCACATCGCGTCTCACAGAACTCTGTGTCTTCCATTCCTGTGGTGGTCCTCATGGGAGCCAGTTTCATCATAGTGCTTGATGGTTTTTGTGACTGCACTTGAAGAAACTTTCAAAGTTGTTGACATTTTCCGGATTGGCTGACCTTCATGTCTTAAAGTAATGATGGACTGTTGTTTCTCTTTGCTTATTTGAGCTGTTCTTGCTGTAATATGGACTTGGTATTTTACCAAATAGGGCTATCTTCTGTATACCCCCCTACCTTGTCACAACACAACAGATTGGCTCAAACGCATTAAGAAAGAAAGAAATTCCATAAATTAACTTTTAAGAAGGCACACCTGTTAATTGAAATGCATTCCAGGTGAATACCTCATGAAGCTGGTTGACAGAATGCCAAGAGTGTGCAAAGCAGTCATCAAGGCAAAGTGTGGCTACTTTGAAGAACCTCAAATATAAAATATATTTTTATTTGTTCAACACTTTTGTGGTTACTATATGTGTCATTTCATAGTTTTGATGTCTTAACTATTATTCTACAATGTAGAAAATTGTAAAAATAAAGAAAAACCACTCAATCAGTAGATGTGTCCAAACTTTTGACTGGTACTCTGTGTATGTATATATATATATATATATATATATATGAAAATAATGCACTGTACACACCAGAGGAGACTGGTGGGTGGAGATATAGCAGGACAGGCCATTGAATGGCTGGAACGGAATGAAAGGAACCGTATCAAACACATGAAAACCATGTGTTAAAACCATGTGTTAAAACCATGTG
>NC_140012.1:39810282-40087782 GCF_964263955.1 Coregonus lavaretus
AACGCCTAGTGATCTTCCATCACGGCAGGGTCTCTCTGTTTTCACAGCAAGAGCTCACATGTTCCTCTCTTTCTTCATCACTCGTCCTGAAATAACATGTCAGAATGGCTGGAGGTTGCTCCCACTCTCTTCTCGCATACATTTACATTTATATTTAAGTCATTTAGCAGACGCTCTTATCCAGAGCGACTTACAAATGGGTGCATTCAACTTAGGATAGCCAGTGGGACAACCACCACTGGGGGAGGGGGGGGGGGGGGGGGGGGTGTAGAAGGATTACTGTTAGACTATTCCAGGTATTCCTTAAAGTGGTAGGGTTTCAAGTGTCTCTGGAAGGTGGTCAGTGACTCCGCTGTCCTGGCGTCGTGGGGGAGCTTGTTCCACCATTGGGGTGCCAGAGCAGCGAATAGCTTTGACTGGGCTGAGCGGGAACTGTGCTTCCGTAGAGGTAGGGGGGCTAGCAGGCCAGAGGTGGATGAACGTAGTGCCCTCGTTTGGGTGTAGGGTCTGATCAGAGCCTGAAGGTAAGGAGGTGCCGTTCCCCTCACAGCTCCGTAGGCAAGCACCATGGTTTTGTAGTAGATGCAAGCTTCAACTGGAAGCCAGTGGAGTGTGCGGAGGAGCGGGGTGACGTGAGAGAACTTGGGAAGGTTGAACACCAGACGGGCTGCAGCGTTCTGGATAAGTTTTAGGGGTTTTAATGGCACAGGCAGGGAGCCCAGCCAACAGCGAATTGCTAAACTTCCTTTAGCCAATCATTTTGTCACATTGTCCTTATTCATTCAATCAATCCAGTCCCACCTCCACTGTCCTACACCCAGTCTTACATTCTACCCCTCAGCTCCAGGGTCCTTTCCAGGCGTAGCCACCCCATCTAAAGCCTCTCTCTCTGGGCATAGACTCTTCTGCTAGCCCTGCTCTCAGACCCCAGCTCCATCCTCACTGAGCCCCAACCCAGTTTCTCGTTCGGCAGGGACCATTCTGCCAACTCTGGCCTCTCTCTCTCACTGGACCATGCACAAGAATGTGCGCACACACACACACACACACACACACACGTGAATGTTCCCCAGTAGAGTGGGAGAAGCAGTGAACAGCAGAAGAGATTGATCCTCAGACAGATCTCTTGGCATTGGTTTCAATCATTGAAAAAGAGAATTCTATTCTACTCCTACTGAATATTAACAGTGAACTTCTCCTCAATATCAACTCTGTCAATGCGGCTACTGTTTCACCAACTGCTTTTGACCCATGATATTAAAAGGGACACTTCGGGATTTTGGCAATCTTCCCCAGAGTCGGATGAACTCGTGGATACCATTTTTAGATGTCTCTGCATGCAGTTTGAAGGAAGTTGCTAAGTAGCGTTAGCGCAATTGCTAACTAGCATTAGTGCAATGACTGGAAGTCTATGGTAACAGCTAGCATACTAATTGTTACCGGTTACCATAGACTTCCAGTCATGGCGTTAACGCTAGTTAGCATTCGTTCGCGAAACTACCTCTAACTTCCTTCATACTGGACACAGAGACATAAAAATGGCCTCCACGAGTTCATCGGACTCTGGGGAAGAACTGTAGATCCCGAAGTATCCCTTTAAACCAAACCAAAAGTTATCATATTTATTCATGGCAGTATGAATGAGGTGTGTCATATAAGCCAGCCATTCATATGATGATTTCATGTTTCTACAGTGTCAGGATAGTTCCACACACACTTTATCTGGACCAAATCTAAAGGCAAGACAAGACACTGGGCGCCAGCACACACACATTGGGCAGCTTGCCAAGTGGGGCCTAAACTGCCCCAGTGACAGTGAGAGGAGAGAACAGAGCCTTCAGAGGTCTAGTTAGAACATGAGCCAACATTCCAGACATAGAATCTCTCTCTCTCGCTTTCTCTCCCATCACCCCTCCTCCCTCTCTCCCTCCCTCTCTCCCCATCACCCCCTCCCTCCCTCCCTCCCTCCTCCCCATCCCTCCCTCCCTCTCTCCCTCTCCCCCCATCACCCCTCCCTCCCTCTCCCCATCACCCCCTCCCTCCCTCCCTCCCTCCCTCCATCACCCCCTCCCTCCCTCCCTCCCTCCCTCCATCACCCCCTCCCTCTCTCTCCCCATCACCCCCTCCCTCCCTCCCTCCCTCTCCCCATCCCTCCCTCCCTCTCTCCCTCTCCCCATCCCTCCCTCCCTCTCCCCATCCCTCCCTCCCCATCACCCCCTCCCTCCCTCTCCCCATCACCCCCTCCCTCCCTCCCTCCCTCCCTCCATCACCCCCTCCCTCCCTCCCTCCCTCCCTCCATCACCCCCTCCCTCCCTCTCCCCATCACCCCCTCCCTCCCTCCCTCCCTCCATCACCCCCTCCCTCCCTCCCTCCCTCCCTCCCTCCCTCTCCCCATCACCCCCTCCCTCCCCCATCCCTCCCTCCCTCTACCCATCACCCCCTCCCTCCCTCCCTCTCCCCATCACCCCCTCCCTCTCCCCATCCCTCCCTCCCCATCCCTCCCTCCCTCCCTCCCTCCCTCCCTCCCTCCCTCCATCACCCCCTCCCTCCCTCCCTCCCTCTCCCCATCACCCCCTCCCTCCCCCATCCCTCCCTCCCTCTACCCATCACCCCCTCCCTCCCTCCCTCTCCCCATCACCCCCTCCCTCTCCCCATCCCTCCCTCCCCATCCCTCCCTCCCTCCCTCCCTCCCTCCCTCCCTCCATCACCCCCTCCCTCCCTCCCTCCCTCTCCCCATCCCTCCCTCCCTCTCCCCATCACCCCCTCCCTCCCTCCCTCTCCCCATCACCCCCTCCCTCCCTCCCTCTCCCCATCACCCCCTCCCTCCCTCCCTCTCCCCATCACCCCCTCCCTCCCTCCCTCTCCCCATCACCCCCTCCCCCCATCCCTCCCTCCCTCCATCACCCCCTCCCTCCCTCCCTCCATCACCCCCTCCCTCCCTTCTTTCTCTGAAAACAGTTGCTTACTTCTCAATAAAAGATGGTGGGCTCTGGCTGACATCACAGTACAGTAAATTACTGCATCTTTAACAGTGTGTGTTTGTGTGCGTCAGTCTTCCCCTACAGTGCATCACCCAACATCATCATCTGTAATGCAAAACCCTGCAAAAACACAAGACCACCAATTTACCATGGCCTGCGGGTGTGTTCTACACTAGGGACTTCAGGGAAACACAATACAATACAAATCCAACATCAAAAAGGTATGTTGTATGCACACTGGCTACAACAGGGCCATTGAGAGTTGGCACCAAGTACAAAAGCAGGTGTGCAAAACGAGACTGTGAAATCTAACCCAGTCAAGCCTCATTGGCCTTCAATCACCTCACCTAAAAGGCTGTGTGGGTGTGTGTGTGTGTGTACACGTATATTTGTGTGTGTATGTGTGCATGTCTATGTGTGTGTGTGTGTGTGTGTTATGTTGGTGCAGCAGGAAGATGACTGGTTTCCAGTGTCTGTGTGAATGCCTGGATGTAAAAATGTCACAGCACATAGTGACGGCAGCTTTAGTATCGTGGCAAGGAAACAAAACACAAAGCAGATTTAACTTCTTTAGGAAAACAGCTCTAATGTTGGAAACAAACATCATTATGTTGTCATCCAGAGTCACATTTATTCCTTTTCCAAGCTATAGCACACAATATTTGACATTCAGCAGGTTTTTAAAAGGACCAAAAGTTTGATCTGTTTCTGTTTTTTTCTTTTTACAATTGAAAAACTATTGCCATACTGGCGTCGTCCCAGCCCTGGCGGCAGGTAGCCTAGCGATTAAGAGCGTTGGGCCACTAAGTGAAAGGTCGCTGGTTTGACTCCACGATCCGACAAGGTAAAAAAATATATATGCCAATGTGCCTTGTGTAACCCTAATTGCTCCCGTAAGTCCCTCTGGAGAAGAAGATTGTCTGCTAAATGAATGAAAACCTGAACAAAGTTTATTCATGGTGCATTTCACATAGGCCTACAGTGTTTTTCCATGCCAGGTTATGTGGTTGGCTAAACGTGTGGTTCTAGTCATAATAACATACACTACCGGTCAAAAGTTTGGACACATCTACTCATTCAAGGGTTTTTCTTTATTTTTACTATTTTCTACATTGTAGAATAATAGTGAAGACATCAAAACTATTAAATAACACATATGGAATCATGTATTAACCAAAAAAGTGTTAAACAAATCAAAATATATTTTATATTTGAGATTCTTCAAATAGCCACCCTTTGCCTTGATGACAGCTTTGCACACTCTTGGCATTCTCTCAACCAGCTTCACCTGGAATGCTTTTCCAACAGTCTTGAAGGAGTTCCCACATATGCTGAGCACTTGTTGGCTGCTTTTCCTTCACTCTGCGGTCCGACTCATCCCAAACCATCTCAATTGGGTTGAGGTCAGGGGATTGTGGAGGCCAGGTCATCTGATGCAGCACTCCATCACTCTCCTTCTTGGTAAAATAGCAACATTTGCCCATTATTCTTTTCAAAACTCTTCAAGCTCTGTCAAATGGGTTGTTGATCATTGCTAGACAGGTCTTGCCATAGATTTTCAAGTAGATTTAAGTTAAAACTAACCTCGGCCACTCAGGAACATTCACCTTCTTCTTGGTAAGCAACTCCAGTGTAGATTTGGCCTTGTGTTTTAGGTTATTGTCCTGCTGAAAGGTGAATTCATCTCCCAGTGTCTGGTGGAAGGCAGACTGAACCAGGCTTCCTCTAGGATTTTGCCTGTGCTTAGCTCCATTCTGTTTTTTATTATCCTGGAAAACTCCCCAGTCCTTAATGATTACAAGCATACCCATTACATGATGCAGCCACCACTATGCTTGAAAATATGAAGAGTGGTACTCAGTAATGTGTTGTATTTGATTTGCACCAAACATAACACTTTGTATTCAGTGCCAAAAGTTAATTGCTTCGCCAATTTTTTTGCAAGATTACTTTAGAAGCTTTGTTGCAAACAGGATGCATGTTTTGGAATATTTTTATTCTGAATAGGTATCTTATTTTCCCTCTGTCAATTAGGTTAGTATTGCGGAGGAACTACAATGTTGTTGATCCATCTTCAGTTTTCTCCTGTCACAACCATTAAACTCTGTAACTGTTTTAAAGTCACCATTGGCCTCATGGTGAAATCCCTGAGCGGTTTCCTTCCTCTCTGGCAACTGAGTTAGGAAGGACACCTGTATCTTTGTAGTGACTGGTTGTATTGATACACCATTCAAAGTCTAATTATACTGAACAAAAATATTAACGCAACAGTTCATATGAGGAAATCAGTCAATTGAAATAAATAAATTAGGCCCTAATCTATGGATTTCACATGACTGGGAATACAGATATGTATCTGTTGGTCACAGATATCTTAAAAAAAAAAAATGGGCCTCACAATGGGCCTCGGGATCTCATCACAGTATTTCTGTGCATTCAAATTGCCATCGATAAAATGCAATTGTGCTTGTTGTCCGTAACTTATGCCTGCCCATACCATAACCCCACCGCCACCATGGGGCACTCTGTTCACAACGTTGAAATTAGAAAACTGCTCGCCCACACGACGCCATACACATGGTCTGCGGTTGTGAGGCCGATTGGACGTACTGCCAAATTCTCTAAAACGATGTTGGAGGCGGCTTATGGTAGAGAAATGAACATTCAATTCTCTGGTAACAGTTCTGGTGGACATTCCTGCAGTCAGCATGCCAATTGCTTGCTCCCTCAAAACTTGAGACATCTGTGGCATTGTGTTGTGTGACAAAACTACACATTTTAGAGTGGCCTTTTATTGTCCCCAGCACAAGGTGCACCTGTGTAATGATCATGCTGTTTAATCAGCTTCTTGATATGCCACATCTGTCAGGTGAATGGATTATCTTGGCAAAGGAGAAACGCTCACTAACAGGGATGTAAACAAATTTGTGCACAAAATTTGAGATAAATAAGCTTTTTGTGCATTTGGAAAAAAAGTATTTATTATTTCAGCTCATGAAACATGGCACCAACACTTTACATGTTGCGTTTATATTTTTGTTCAGTGTAATAACTTCACCATGCTCAAAGGGTTATTCAAGGTCCGCTTTTCTTATTTTTACCCATCTACCAATAGGTGCCCTTCTTTGCGAGGCATTGGAAAACCTCCCTGGTCTTTGTGGTTGAATCGGTGTTTGAAATTCACTGCTTGACTGAGGGACCTTAAAGATAATTGTATGTGTGGGGTACAGAGATGAGGCAGATTCAAAAATCATGTTAAACACTATTATTGTACACAGAGTGAGTCCATGCAACTTATTATGTGACTTGTTGAGCAAATGTTTACTCCCGAACTCATTTAGGCTTGCCACAATAAAAGGGGTTGAATACTCACTGACTCAAGACTTTTCATTTTTAATTAATTTGTAAAAATTTCGAAAAACATAATTCCACTTTGGCATTATGGGGCATTGTGTGTGTAGGCCAGTGACAGAACATTCAGGCTGTAACAAAACAAAATATGGAAAAAGTAAAGGTGTGTGAATACTTTCTGAAGTCACTAAGTCATTGAAACGTCGTGGTACATTAACATCATAAAGAGAGTGGGGAAAAAAACACAAAAACCCAGAAGCCCCCTGTTCTCCATCCATCTTTCTATTCAGACCAGCAGCATTCCCTAAGTCAGGTGGGTAAACAAGGAAACAACCAAATGGCACTCTATTCCCTGAGTAGTGCACTACTTTTTACCAAAATACCTATAGTCCTATAGTATAGTCAATAGGGTGCCATTTGGGGTACTCTCTTTCTAAAACCAATGTGTTTCAGCACTGAAGCACCCAACTGTTGCTTTTCAGCTGAAGCAGACAAACAATACTTGTTGAGTTGACGTTTGTTTGCCCTTTTCCACGAGAGCGTGTTTGAGCTGCCCCGTCAGGTTTAATAACAGAACACAACAGAAGGGCTGCCTGGATGTGTTAGGCTAGGCCTCCTGTAGCTCAGTTGGTGGAGCATGGTGCTTGCAACGCCAGGGTTGTGAGTTCAATTCCCACGGGGGGCCAGTATGAAAAATGTATGCACTCACTAACTGTAAGTCGCTCTGGATAAGAGCGTCTGCTAAATGACTAAAATGTAATGTAAATGTCTGTAGGGTCGCTGTAGGGTCTCCTATTTGTGGTTTTGAGGTCTAACATCGTCTCTATTCACACTAAAGAATCCGAGCCTCTGTTCTAGCAGTGTTGCTAAACAAACATGAGCACCCACACACACACGGTTTGAGAAAACAGTCTGGATGGCTTTCTTTGGCCACATAGTGAACACTCCCAGACCTCCATTACGGTTTCTGCTGTTTTAAGGGAAAGAAGAAAAAAAAAACACAAAAGAAGAAACGACATTAAGGCCTTTTGTAAAGATAGACTATCAGCCACTGTGGAGGTTTGATTTGAGAGGACAACCACAGAACGATGATGTGGTTCACTGCATGAAGTACTGCTGCTGGAGGTCTAGGGGTGCGTTCCAAATGGCACCCTATTTTCTATATAGTGCACTGCTTTTGACCAGGACAAAACCCACAGCAACCTGGGGCCAAACCAAACCACCAAAAGAGGGATGGTTTACCAACTGTCTCTCGAGATAGAGGATGTGGCCAGCCGACGACCTCATGAAGTGGAAACGTCTATCTAAGTTCCCTACCCGATAGGACTCTGGTCAAAAGTAGTGCACTAGGATATATAGGGTACCATTTAGGACTCAAACCTAGTGTTTTCATAAAGACTTAATGGATAAACATCCGATGTAAACACCACCCAACTCTGTAGAAATATCATGTCCATATCTGGGGTAGCAACACTCATCTGCAGCTCACGTCGTCCTCCTTTGCCTGGCTGCGTTTTGATAGGTGATAAAACTCAACTTTTTAAGTCAGACACTGACAAGAAGATCTGATTGACAGAGAGCAGGTAGGAAAGGTGAATATAATTAAATATTTGAATAATCACCTATCAAAACGCAGCCAGGCAAAGCAGGACGACGTGAGCAGCAGATGTGTGTTGCTACACCCAGATACAGGACATGATGTTTCTACAGAGTTGGATGATGTTCATATCTGATGTTTATCCATTAAGCCTTTATTAAAACACTAGGGATGAGTCCCAAATGGCACCCTATATTGCCTAGTGCACTACTTTTGACCAGAGTCCTATCGGGCGGATAGGGTGCCATTTGGGACATATTCCTGAACACAGTCAAGGTATGCAAAGTATGACACCTTTATTTAATTTGAACTTTCCGTTCATTTCCACTTGAAGGAAAGGTCAAGTAGGGTTGTGGTGGTGGCATCCTAAGGCCAAGTCATAACTAAATCTTATAAACTCTGTTTTCAAACATGCCGTGTCCTTACTTGTGAGAACGTGCACGCACTGTTGCTAATCTAAACAAAGTAGGCTACTGCTGCTAGTTACAAGTAGCTACTAAACTAGCCTATATACAATATATACACTGAGTGTACAAAACATTAGGAACACCTGCTCTTTCCATGACAGACCGACCAGGTGAATCCAGGTGAAAGCTATGATCCCTTATCGATGTCACTTGTTAAATCCACTTCAAATCAGTGTAGATGAAGGGGATGAGACCGGTTAAAGATGGATTTTTAAACCTTGAGACAATTAAGACATGGATTGTGTATGTGTGCCATTCAGAGGGTGAATGGGCAAG
Organism: Coregonus lavaretus; assembly: GCF_964263955.1. Taxonomy (NCBI): domain Eukaryota; kingdom Metazoa; phylum Chordata; class Actinopteri; order Salmoniformes; family Salmonidae; genus Coregonus; species Coregonus lavaretus. Next base: position 39,818,955 of record NC_140012.1, read on the forward strand.
ACAAAATATTTAAGTGCCTTTGAACAAGGTATGGTAGTAGGTGCCAGGTGCACCGATTTGAGTGTGTCAAGAACTGCAATGCTGCTGGGTTTTTCATGCTCAACAGTTCCCAGTGTGTATCAAGAACGGTCCACCACCCAAAGGACATCCAGCCAACTTGACACAACCGTGGGAAGCATTGGAGTCAACATGGGCCAGTATCACTGTGGAATGTTTTCCACACCTTGTAGAGTCCATGCCCCGACGAATTGAGGCTGTTCTGAGGGCAAAAGGGGGTGCAACTCAATATTAGGAAGGTGAGGTGTTCCTAATGTTTTGTACACTCAGTGTATAGCGTGTAGCCTTGATAAGGACACAGCCAGGGCTAAGTTGTGCTGGGCTGGCTGGCATGACTGTGGGCAGACGGAGTCTCAGAGCTGGCTAGAAGCCTGGAGAAGTGACCAAATCCCTGTGGCTCTCTAGCAATGTGATTATAATGTAGCCTTACACAGTAGAGTTACAGTTACAGTTCACCGCCTACCAAGAGAGGGACTATTATAGCACTAGCCATGTCTCAACCAAGGGGGTTAGGAGCGAATTAGTCTGACACAATATACAGTCAGACATGCTATTGGGACAATACATTGTCCTTTCAATAAGGAGGGGGGCAGAGAGAGAAAGAAAGAACGAACAAAACTGAGAAGAGGAAGAGAAACAAGGAGAAAGAGAGAGAGAGAGAGAAAACAGTAAAACTTGCAGGGCCTAATTGTCATTCTGCCTCATTATCCTCCATTGATTAGCTAGAGTCATTATTAGGATAGAGTCCTCTGTTTGTCTGCCTGGGACTGGTTGTTCTGGGTCTGATCGATCAACATGATTGGCAGCCTGAGTGTCACCATCAGGTCAAGGGTAACCAATGGAAACAAAGCACCAGTATCCCAATAACCCTTTCAGTGCCACGCGGGCGCTCCAAAACGGACAATGAGGGGAAACAGGATACCATAGCGGTGTCACAAATCAATGTTTTGATTCTTTCTGGAATCTAGATACTAGATTATTCTGGAAGTAGGACATAGGCTATCTGTGAGCCAAATTTAACTCCTAGTGAATGGAACTGAATGAAACAATTAGAACAGTTGGCTCACATACAGTACGTATTTCCTCCGTAGAAATATAATCATTGAGTATGTTTACATGTACACTAATAATTCAATATTAAACTGATTCTGGCAGTAGGCAGAGTTTGGAAATAGTCATGTAAACAATTTACTCTGCTTATCTTAAATCGGCGAACGGTCAAAATTGAAGAAAGCGTACACTGATTAAAACACCTGGTTTTCTGAGCAATCTTTCAAATGATTAGGACGTGTAAACAGCTTCATTTGGCGTTCCAGCGGTGTATTTGATCTGTTAGCACCGGTAGCGCAAGCTTCCCTCTTATGCACGAGTGAAGTGAGTTCGGAAAAACTGAAAGTATGCATCTTAGAAATAGTTTTCACATACAAAATGTATATGTCCGAACTCAGAATATAATAGGCTTTGCAAAAATAACATGGTCACTGTGGTAGAATGTTTACTTTGATTGGCGATTTTCTGCATTTATCAGGTAGCCTGATTTCAGATGTGTCCAGGTAAACAGGATTATATGGGAAATTACATTAATTAATTAAAACAATTACATTAATCTGACTATCCACAATAATCATATTATTGTGTGCATGTAACCATGCTCATTGATTATATTACTGCCATTTCCTCCCTTGTCCATCTCCATCTAGTCCAGAACAGATCAAAGTGACACACTAAAATGGGAGTGCCATTTAAATTAACATTCTAGAGCAGCTCGACCTTTAACTGCTCCTGCATCACCACTACATGACCCTCATCTCCAGCGTCCCAAATGGCACCCTATTCCCTACATAGTACACGACTTGTAGGGACCCGTAGGGCTCTGGTCAAAAGTAGTACACTATGTAGAGGACAGAGCCTCAGCTATTTCCCATAAAAGCAAAACAACCGATCACTATCTGGCTCTTCAACCAGCGAGCTTTAGTAAAGTACGTCAGTGTCACTGAGGAAAGATACAAGTTTCCCATAAACTAGTGCAGATTCTGAAGCTAGCACTTTATCTACCTTGGCTGCGTCCCAAATGGCACCCTATTCCCTTTATAGTGCACTAATTTTGACCAGGGACTAGGCTCTGGTCAAAGGTAGTGCACTAGGGAATAGGGTGCCATTTGAGACGTGGCCCTTGTGTCTTTACCGGCAAGGATTTTGCACATGGAGAAGGTGGCATGTAAGGCCAGTGAGTGTTTTATGGTTTGTCTGCCTGTGTCTGCCCGCCTGTCTGTCTGTCTGTCTGTCTGTCTGTCTGTCTGTCTGTCTGCCTGCCTGCCTGCCTGCCCGCCCGCCCGCCTGCCCGCCCGCCTGCCCGCCCGTCCGGCCTGCCTGCCTGCCTGTCTGCCTGTCTGCCTGCCTGCCTGCCTGCCCGCCCGTCTACCTGTCAGTGTAAACAGAGTCATAGTAGAAGACAGGAGAAGGGGGGGAGCGGATGGATGGAAGGAGGATCTGTTGATGCAGCTGGACTTTACTGACAGAGGACTATTAACACTGCACAGACCGAAAGGAACGCTATGCAACATGCACGCACGCACACACACGCACGCACACACACACACACACACACACATGCACGCACACACACGCACGCACGCACACACGCACACACAAATACAGACGTGAACAGACTCGTATGCACAAACACGCTCACGCCAGAAGCAACAGAGGCACACCAAGGAAAGAACAGTTGAAGAGCAGCACTTTGACAAGGCAGAATGCAGTAGGCTGAAATAACAGGAACACAACTGCAACAGAGACATTGAGCTTCTATTCTATTCTGTTGAGAATAAATATGTCAGTCCTTTATCAATTCTTTATCAAAGGCTTTATCATTCAATAACCTACTTCAAATGGTACAATAAGAATGGCGGCAGGTAGCTTAGTGGTTAAGAGCGTTGTGCCAGTAACCGAAAGGTCGCTGGTTCTAATCTCCGAGCCGACTAGGTGAAAAATCTGTCGATGTGCCCTTGAGCAAGGCACTTAACCCTAATTGCTCCTGTAAGTCGCTCTGGATAAGAGCGTCTGCTAAATGATTAATTATTATTATTATTATTAATTATTATTATTATTATTATTATATTATTATAATTATTTAATGGTTACGCCTTAAAAGTCATCATCTCATCCTTCAGCAGACACACACAATATACAATTATCCATCATAACAGATCTATTATCCATCCATTGATTTTCTCTAGTATTAAATATTTACACTGTAATACTCCCATGGTATCTCTGAAAATCAGATCACACACACATACACTCTCTCTCTCCAACAGACAGAAGATCAGAGCAGGTAAACAGACCTGAGGGGACTGACATCACCTAACTCTTCTCAGCAACAGGCCTTAGGGACAATACATTTACCATACAACGGAAATACCAGTCTAATGATGGCATGTTTGCACTTAAATAAGATGTCAGACTAAACTCATTTTAAAAAGTCCTTCATTAGTTTTGACGGAGGACATTTTCCCAAAATTAAATAGACTACAGTATGAATTCTTCCATTTGGACAAGGACAAGTACTCTCAACTTCTCTCGCCTATTCAGGTGACAATAAATCACTAACATGGACAAGAAGCAACATTGGCTAGCTAGAGAATGAATAACCCAGCAATATGTAAATATAATAGGCTAATAATAATTATAAACCAGGTGGTTCGAGCCCTGAATGCTGATTGGCTGACAGCTGTGATATATCAGACAGTATACCACGGGTATGACAAAACATGTATTTTTACTGCTCTAATTACGTTGGTAACCAGTTTATAATAGCAATAAGGCACCTTGGGGGTTTGTGGTATATGGCCAATATACCACGGCTAAGGGCTGTGTCCAGGCACTCCGTGTTGCATCATGCATAAGAACAACCCTTAGCCGTGGTATATTGGCCATATACCACACCCCCCCGGGCCTTATTGCTTAAATATAGGCTAGTAGTTAACTTCACCCATAAATCATATATTGTATTATTTACTACAGCCTTAAATCATTGCTTATCATCCGTTTAATCTCTATAGGCCTAAGCACAGCCAGTAAAAACATCACTACTCCCGCTGGACCAATACATTTTCCTCTTACTGCGGTTTATGTGGTTAAAGAAGTCGGCCTACATGATAAAACCAAAATAATTAATTATTTCTGCATTCAACTGGAAGCCTGCAACATCTACAAATATAATCATGTTACGAGGTACATTTGGTTAATAATAGCCTAGCCTACAAAACCACAAAAAAAGACAGAAAAATCTACACCGCTTTTTCAAAGACATATAAAATACACTGCGAATGACCTCAAAACGGCAAAAACTCATGTTTTTTGAAGCAACCGAACAAGTACAGAACCATTCCAGAGAAGGAGGTAGAGAGAGATGGACGAACGTAGATCACCGCTCGGACAAGGACACAGGTTACACTCTCGTCCACAAGCATGGGAAATAATCGAATCAAATTGTATTTGTCACATGTGCCAAATACAACAGGTGTAGACTTTACACAATAGCGAGGCTATATACAAGGAGTACCGGTACCGAGGCAATGTGCTGGGTTATGAGGTATTGGAGGTAATATGCACATGTAGGTAGGGGTATAAGTGACATAACGATACACATACAGTAAGCCACATCTTAAAACGAGTTTATCATTATTTCCTTTAAATTGGAGTAGTCAAAAGCAGTGCACTATATAAGGAATAGGGTACCGTTTGGGACACAGACATTGTCCTCTCGTTGTCCTCTGCATGTCTCTAAGTGTAGTTGCAGACAAGCAGCACAGGCTTTGTTCCAGCACAATAACTCCCATTACCAGAAAATACTCAATCATCTGAATAAAAGTGCAGAGAGAGAAAGAAAGAAAGAAAGAAAGAAAGAGAGAGAGAGAGAGAGAGAGAGTGAACGAGAGAGAGAAAGAGAGTTCAAGGAGAGTTCACGTGTCTACCAAACTCATTTGGCCTTGTCCTGGTTATTCCAGACTGTGTGTCTGTTAGTTGGGTTGTTTTTCTGAAGTGTATCTGTAAACAAGTCTGGTGAAACAATGCTGTCTGAATTCTACCTCAGAGCTCTCCAATATCATCATTCTACACTGTTGGGTCACTAGCTACCGCACAGACAAACCTGCACTGTTGTGTTCGAGACCACCTAAAGTGAGGCCGATTCAAGACCAAGACCAGAAAAAAATTGAGACCGAGTCAAGACCGAGACCGGGAGGGGCACAAGGGGTCCGATACCAAGTCAAGACCAGAAAATGGTCCAATTACAGACCATGAATGTAATTTTGTCAAATCACCACCATAATAAGAGTTCCACATTTCCAGTATTTCTGTGTTCATATTTCAGAACAACTTTATAAAATAATGATTATAATAATTATAATTGTATTATTTTCAATGATGTTTCGATTTAATCTCGTTAGTTTTTGTTGGAAAGGAAAGGGTTAACACAGAAGAGAAAAAAGATCCAATGAGGATTTTTCTTTTCTGGTCTCTGGGGAGATAAATCTAGCTCGCTAAGTCAGCCATTGGCTAGGCCATCAGAAGCTAGATAAAGGCATCTGCCATTCAACTGTCTTAGGGCAACATTTTGGAGTGACATTGGAATCAACCAATCACATTTTGACTTAATGGGTGGAACCGTTTTTATAAAATTGTATAGAAACTTCTGCCTTCCTGAAGGCCAACAGGTCACTGTGCAATAGCGAGCTGTAGTTTTCCCACCAGCTATCTAGCTAGCTTTGTTGTCGGCTAGTTTACAGCAGCTGCAGCAGGTGTTATCAAAGACGATGTTGTTTTTGCTAATTTGTTAGCTTCTCCCTTTTCAAGAATAACTTTCAACAAGAAGTTAAGTTTCAAATGATCATTATCTGGTGAGTGGAAATGTGTTTTTTATTGCAGCGCGCTTGCGGTTGTTAGCCATCTCTTTGAAAATAACTTGTGTTTGTGAAACATTGTTGCATTTAAAGTGCAACTGACAGCATTTTAGCAACATGACATATTATTAAAATCTGTTCATATACACCCCCAGGAAGAATATGACACTTTTTTTTTCCTGTTAAGCGACCACTTAGATATGGTCGTTTTCATAAATTCTTAGAATATTTGGAAATTACTAAGGCATTTGAGAAAATTCTATAGCAATAAATAGATACGCTAGCCTATTAGCCACGTTATGACTGACTTGTGATCATTGCCCTTGCTAGTTTGATTGTATTGACATTCCCAGCCTTAGTTACATTCTTCCATTTTTGTCCAGAATATTGAGTCATTGAAACTGACAGTGTATCCCGAATGGAGGCAGCAAACAATGTACCAGACCAGCTGTGATTTACAACCTGACAGCAATATTTTTTGGACTACCAACAAATGTATTGGTGAATTATATTAATCATGCATTGAACCATCTATTCTGCCAACAATGCCTTAAAGTATGTCATGGAAGTCAAATAGAACATATTTTTAAAACCTTGAATAAAGTTGGTTTTGTAGCATAAACTGGGCATTTGATATTTTTGACTGACATTATGATTGTCTGTTTGTTTCATATCTGTAAAATAGTTAAAACGCTGTCAGCTCCACTTTAAACTATGTCACCGGTTACTTTTTGTGCTAAATGTGAAATGTTGTTTTGCAATGGGAAGTAATAGTTGTACATTTTGATTGGGAAATTACATTTTAGTCATTTTAGCAGACGCTCTTATCCAGAGGGACTTACAGTTAGTGAGTGCATACATTTTTCATACTGGCCCCCCGTGGGAAACGAACCCACAACCCTGGCGTTGCAAGCGCCATGCTCTACCAACTGAGCTACAGGGGAAATGCTTAATGGTTGTGTTTTTGTATTCTTATGATTGGGACCTACTGGTTTATTATGTCAGAGTTGATGGACTGTTAATCCTTTAACATCATGCTTTATGGGACTGCTGTCTTTCCATCAGCCCTATTCAGTGGTGTAGTGCTGCCTGGAGAAGTGGGTATACTATAATGTTGCCAAAAAGTTCCCAAACGGCCCACCCAGGAAAGGAAAGGCACCCTGTGTGAAAAATCATATGTTTTCCTATAGTTTATGAGTTTTCCTATAGATTTTTTTGATTTTCACTCTCAAAATAACACTTTTCCTACAGAAAAAATACAAAAATGTGATGGTCTAAGTCCACAACAATGCTTAAAACACATGAATCTGATTGGATGGGCCTGTTAGGGCCTGGCTCCCCAGTGGATGGGCCTGTCAGGGCCTGGCTCCCCAGTGGATGGGCCTGTCAGGGCCTGGCTCCCCAGTGGGTGGGCCTGTTAGGGCCTGGCTCCCCAGTGGATGGGCCTGTTAGGGCCTGGCTCCCCAGTGGATGGGCCTGTCAGGGCCTGGCTCCCCAGTGGATGGGCCTGTCAGGGCCTGGCTCCCCAGTGGGTGGGCCTCTGTCCACCCAGGCCCATCCATGTCTACGCCCCTAATGCAAACCGCCATGATGACAATTGCGCATCACAAATAGCCTACTAACCAACACTTCGGACTAAACTTTTTCAATACCTGGTTTGGCATACACATTATTGCCTTAATTAGCATTTACTGGTAGATATCATCAATTGAAACGTCTTTCCTACCTTACCGGCTACCGATGTCATTCTTCTGTGAGCTGCTCCAATGCCAAAACCAGTTGAGAGCTGCTCCATGCCAAAACCAGTTGAGAGCTGCATGCTCTTGCTGCTTGCAGATGATATTCCGCTGAAACTAGACTGTGTGCTGCATGCATGTGAATATATTTAATGTGCTTTGCGATCGTGTAGGCTACTCTGTGCATGATTTCTCTATTGTACTACACACCTGATAAGTCGTATACCTCCACTACAATACGTTGATACGCATCAGTAGGGATTAAGAAGTGAGTATATGCAATGCCCACTGAAACAGAAAAGTGGGTATACGGCTTATACCTGCGTATACCCCTCCACTACACCACTGGTTCTTTGCATTTTACAAAAAAGTGCACTGCTACATGAGTGCACTGGGATTGCGGTTGCCGTCCTTTCAGAATCACGAACCTGTCACACACTGAAGGCCTATAGGTTCGCCACTGTGCAAACATGTCTATAATAGATATTAAGGCTGATAAGATACTGTATTAATGTTTCAAGGAGTGTGTATATTTGGCCTGGCGAAGCGGTTTTATGTGCTGACTGAATGGAAGCTTATAATTATTAGTTTTTTACTCCGCTGGTCTCGGGAAGAAATTATTAATCCTCACCGTCCGAGACCGAGTCAAGACCGAGTACAAATGTATCCCAAAGGAGACAAAACCGAGACACTCAATATGTGGTCTGGAGACAGAGACTGGTCTGGAGTACTACAACACTGCAAACTTGGGTTAAAACCAACAAAGTCTGCAGGTGAGAACTGCATGACAATTTGTGATATGAGTTAGCTTACATTAATGTGCAAACTGAAATAGCAATTATCCGTTTCATAATAAATTACACATTTCTACAATATCTATCTGCACAATAGCCCATATTACAGTACAGACATACAGGGAGGGGAAAACAGTATTTGATCCCCTGCTGATTTTGTACGTTTGCCCACTGACAAAGAAATGATCAGTCTATACGTTTAATGGTAGGTTTATTTGAACAGTGAGAGACAGAATAATCCAGAAAAACACATGTCAAAAATTTAAGTATTTGAGCCCCTCTCAATCAGAAAGATTTCTGGCTCCCAGGTGTCTTTTATACAGGTAACGAGCTGAGATTAGGAGCACACTCTTAAAGGGAGTGCTCCTAATCTCAGCTTGTTACCTGTATAAAACACACCTGTCCACAGAAGCAATCAATCAGATTCCAAACTCTCCACCATGGCCAAGACCAAAGAGCTCTCCAAGGATGTCAGGGACAAGATTGTAGACCTACACAAGGCTGGAATGGGCTACAAGACCATCGCCAAGCAGCTTGGTGAGAAGGTGACAACAGTTGGTGCGATTATTCGCAAATGGAAGAAACACAAAAGAGCTGTCAATCTCCCTCGGCCTGGGGCTCCATGCAAGATCTCACCTCGTGGAGTTGCAATGATCATGAGAACGGTGAGGAATCAGCCCAGAACTACACGGGAGGATCTTGTCAATGATCTCAAGGCAGCTGGGACCATAGTCATGAAGAAAACAATTGGTAACACACTACGCCGTGAAGGACTGAAATCCTGCAGCGCCCGCAAAGTCCCCCTGCTCAAGAAAGCACATATACAGGCCTGTCTGAAGTTTGCCAATGAACATCTGAATGATTCAGAGGAGAACTGGGTGAATGTGTTGTGGTCAGATGAGACCAAAATGGAGCTCTTTGGCATCAACTCAACTCGCCGTGTTTGGAGGAGGAGGAATGCTGCCTATGACCCCAAGAACACCATCCCCACCGTCAAACATGGAGGTGGAAACATTATGCTTTGGGGGTGTTTTTCTGCTAAGGGGACAGGACAACTTCACCGCATCAAAGGGACGATGGACGGGGCCATGTACCGTCAAATCTTGGGTGAGAACCGCCTTCCCTCAGCCAGGGCATTGAAAATGGGTAGTGGATGGGTATTCCAGCATGACAATGATCCAAAACACACGGCCAAGGCAACAAAGGAGTGGCTCAAGAAGAAACACATTAAGGTCCTGGAGTGGCCTAGCCAGTCTCCAGACCTTAATCCCATAGAAAATCTGTGGAGGGAGCTGAAGGTTCGAGTTGCCAAACGTCAAGCTCGAAATGTTAATGACTTGGAGAAGATCTGCAAAGAGGAGTGGGACAAAATCCCTCCTGAGATGTGTGCAAACCTGGTGGCCAACTACAAGAAACGTCTGACCTCTGTGATTGCGAACAAGGGTTTTGCCACCAAGTACTAAGTCATGTTTTGCAGAGGGGTCAAATGCTTATTTCCCTCATTAAAATGCAAATCAATTTATAACATTTTTGACATGCGTTTTTCTGGATTTTTTTGATGTTATTCTGTCTCTCACTGTTCAAATAAACCCACCATTAAAATTATAGACTGATCATTTCTTTGTCAGTGGGCAAACGTACAAAATCAACAGGGGATCAAATACTTTTTTCCCCTCACTGTACTCCCTACTGACTGTAACCATGTTAATTTGCTCAAATCCTGAATTGGCTAAACAACACCCAGGCTAAGCCATGTGTAGCTGTCTAAGGTCACCACTGTCTAAGGTCACCACTGACACGAAGAATGTGAAAACACCTTGGTGATCCTACAAGATCAGCATTAACCCACACGCCTGATTATCTGATTAGTGGAATGGAGCCAAACAGTAACGGTAGGGAGTCTGAATGTCACACGCACATACAGTGAGGGAAAAAAGTATTAGGTTCTCACCCAAGATTTGACGGTACATGGCGCCGTCCATCGTCCCTTTGATGAGGTGAAGTTGTCCTGTCCCCTTAGCAGAAAAACACCCCCAAAGCATAATGTTTCCACCTCCATGTTTGACGGTGGGGATGGTGTTCTTGGGGTCATAGGCAGCATTCCTCCTCCTCCAAACACGGCGAGTTGAGTTGATGCCAAAGAGCTCCATTTTGGTCTCATCTGACCACAACACTTTCACCCAGTTCTCCTCTGAATCATTCAGATGTTCATTGGCAAACTTCAGACAGGCCTGTATATGTGCTTTCTTGAGCAAGGGGACCTTGCGGGCGCTGCAGGATTTCAGTCCTTCACGGCGTAGTGTGTTACCAATTATTTTCTTGGTGACTATGGTCCCAGCTGCCTTGAGATCAAGATCCTCCTGTGTAGTTCTGGGCTGATTCCTCACCGTTCTCATGATCATTACAACTCCACGAGGTGAGATCTTGCATGGAGCCCCAGGCCGAGGGAGATTACCAGCTCTTCTGTGTTTTTTCCATTTGCGAATAATTGCACCAACTGTTGTCACCTTCTCACCAAGCTGCTTGGCGATGGTCTTGTAGCCCATTCCAGCCTGGTGTAGGTCTACAATCTTGTCCCTGACATCCTTGGAGAGCTCTTTGGTCTTGGCCATGGTGGAGAGTTTGGAATCTGATTGATTGATTGCTTCTGTGGACAGGTGTCTTTTATACAGGTAACAAGCTGAGATTAGGAGCACTCCCTTTAAGAGTGTGCTCCTAATCTCAGCTCGTTACCTGTATAAAAGACACCTGGGAGCCAGAAATCTTTCTGATTGAGAGGGGGTCAAATACATATTTCCCTCATTAAAATGCAAATCAATTTATAACAAATTTTGACATGCGTTTTTCAGGATTTTTTTGTTTTTGTTCTGTCTCTCACTGTTCAAACAAATAAACCTACCATTAAAATTATACACTGATCATTTCTTTGTCATTGGGCAAACGTACAAAATCAGCAGGGGATGAAATACTGTTTCCCCCCCACTGTACAGGCTCATGCTCAACCATTAGTGGACAAGCTGTTCTGTTTCTAATTTGACCTAAAAAGTCCAGAAACGAAACACTTTGTGTAATGAGGAAATTCACTCCGTTGCCCAAACCATGGGAACTACTAGCTAGGCTAATTCTCTGAAGTGCTGCGCTTAATAGAACCTACTGACTTTATTGGTGAAGCCAATAAGAGGGGGAGGGATAATCACCTATTATTTATCTCCCCCATGTGAGATCGAGGCAACAGAGAGCCTGGGCCCAGGTAACCAGCTTGTCCCTAGTCCTCTCTCCCCTCCCCTCCCCCACCTAAATCGTAACTCACCTCTTGTGACTAACCTACCCCACCCCCATCATCTCTGCCCCCGCTCCTCTGCTAAGGTAAAGTAGCCTAACCACAACCTGGAATAATATATCCAAGCTGGGAAGAGTGGATTCCCGTCAATGTCTGCCTTAGTTCACTGCACCCTCCCCTTAAACATTATGCGTGTGACGTAACTAGGCCTACCACACAGGAAAGACCATACATTACCACCATTGGAAATGACTTCCATCTGAAGGGAGCTATTTCAAAAGGTTTGGAGTGCGTCGAGCCTTATTCATAAATACGCACAAGTGTGCAGCCCCCCCAATTAGTTACTTAACGCAACTACACAAGATCGCCAGTATGCGTATCAAAACAAGACAAGAGCCTTTTAAAACATCTAAAACAGGGAACAGATGAAGGGTGCTGGGGGGCTACAATATAATCTCTGTATCTAACATCCTGTCAGGAGAATCAGAGACTACATGGGGCAGATCAAAGCAGCTGCAGCTTCTACAGACTATGAAAGCAGCTTCCTGGTGCTTCTCATTAAAAGTTACTAGTGCTATAGCCCTATTCCCTAAAGGAGCACTTCACACACACACACACTTATTAAAGCCATTTTTGTCAGACAATAACAGACATCCATTCATGCACAAACAATACCAAAAACATCACTGTATACCACTCCTACAGACAAGGTTTTTGCTTTGTCTTTCCTCAGCTGTATCAAGCAGACAACTCATGAGAACTGTTATAGGGCATGTACAGGCAAGGCTGGAGAAGCATCTACAGTACCTGGGGCTACAGGAATACACTATATACACACACACACACACACACACACACACACACACACACACACACACACACACACACACACACACACACACACACACACACACACACACACACACACACACACACACACACACACACACACAAAAGGTATGTGGACACTCCTTCAAATTAGTGGATTCAGCTATTTCAGCCACACCCCGTTGCTGACAGGTGTATGAAATCGAGCACGCCGCCATTGCAATCTCCATAGACAAACATTGTCAGTAGAATGGGCTTACTGAAGAGCTCCGTGACTTTCAACGTCCATCTTTTCCGACAAGTCAGTTCGTCAAATTTCTGCCCTGCTAGAGCTGACCCGGTCAACTGTAAGTGGAAACGTCTAGAAGCAACAACGGCTCAGCCGCGAAGTGGTAGGCCACACAAGCTCACAGAACGGGACCGCAGAGTGCAGATTTTTTCCCACTGCCTCTGGAAGCAACGTCAGCACAATAACTGTTTGTCGGGAGCTTAAGCCTAAGATCAACATTCGCAATGCCAAGCGTTGACTGGAGTGGTGTAAAGCTCGCCGCCATTGGACTCTGGAGCAGTGGAAACGGGTTCTCTGGAGTGACGAATCACGCTTCACCATATGGCAGTCCGACGGACGAATCTGGGTGTGGCGGATGCCAGGAGAACGCTACCTGCCCGAATGCATAGTGCCAACTGTAAAGTTTGGTGGAGGAGGAATAATGGTCTGGGGCCGTTTTTCATGGTTCGGGCTAGGCTCCTTAGTTCCAGTGAAGAGAAATCTTAACGCTACAGCATACAATGACATTCTAGACAATTCTGTGCTTCCAACTTTGTGGCAACAGTTTGAAGAAGGCCCTTTCCTGTTTCAGCATGACAATTCCCCTGTGCACAAAGCGAGCTCCATACAGAAATGGTTTGTCGAGATCAGTGTGGAAGAACTTGACTGGCCTGCACAGAGCCCTGACCTCAACCCCATCGAACACCTTTGGGATGAATTGGAACGCCGACTGCGAGCCAGGCCTAGTCGCCCGACATCAGTGCCCGACCTCACTAATGCTCGTGGCTGAATGGAAGCAAGTCCCCGCAGCAACGTTCCAACATCTAGTGGAAAACCTTCCCAGAAGAGAAGAGTGGAGGCAGCAAAGGGGGGACCAACTCCATATTAACACCCATGATTTTTGAATGAGATGTTCGACAAGCAGGTGTCCACATACTTTTGGTCATGTAATGTAAATGTACATATTACAGTAGCTAAATATTACAGTAGTTAAATATTACAGTAGTTAAATATTACAGTAGTTTGAAAGAGAAAAAAGAAAAGGGTGATGAAGATGGAGAGAAAATATAAAAATCTACTGTTATTTGTCACATGCGCCGAATACAACTGGTGTAGACATTAATGTGAAATGCTTGCTTACGAGCCCTTCCCAACAATGCAGAGTTTTAACATAAAATAGTAACACAAGGAATAAAATAAAATACACAAGAATGGAGCTCTATATACAGGGAGTACCAGTACCAGGTCAATGTGGAGCTATATACAGAGAGTACCAGTACCAGATCAATGTGGAGCTATATACAGAGAGTACCAGTACCAGATCAATGTGGAGCTATATACAGAGAGTACCAGTACCAGATCAATGTGGAGCTATATACAGAGAGTACCAGTACCAGATCAATGTGGAGCTATATACAGAGAGTACCAGTACCAGATCAATGTGGAGCTATATACAGGGAGTACCAGTACCAGATCAATGAGCTATATACAGAGAGTACCAGTACCAGATCAATGTGGAGCTATATACAGAGAGTACCAGTACCAGATCAATGTGGAGCTACAGTGGGGGAAAAAAGTATTTAGTCAGCCACCAATTGTGCAAGTTCTCCAACTTAAAAAGATGAGAGGCCTGTAATTTTCATCATAGGTACACGTCAACTATGACAGACAAATTGAGAAAACAAAATCCAGAAAATTACATTGTAGGATTTTTAATGAATATATTTGCAAATTATGGTGGAAAATAAGTATTTGGTCACCTACAAACAAGCAAGATTTCTGGCTCTCACAGACCTGTAACTTCTTCTTTAAGAGGCTCCTCTGTCCTCCACTCGTTACCTGTATTAATGGCACCTGTTTGAACTTGTTATCAGTATAAAAGACACCTGTCCACAACCTCACAGTCACACTCCAAACTCCACTATGGCCAAGACCAAAGAGCTGTCAAAGGACACCAGAAACAAAATTGTAGACCTGCACCAGGCTGGGAAGACTGCATCTGCAATAGGTAAGCAGCTTGGTTTGATGAAATGAACTGTGGGAGCAATTATTAGGAAATGGAAGACATACAAGACCACTGATAATCTCCCTCGATCTGGGGCTCCACGCAAGATCTCACCCCGTGGGGTCAAAATGATCACAAGAACGGTGAGCAAAAATCCAAGAACAACACGGGGGGACCTAGTGAATGACCTGCAGAGAGCTGGGACCAAAGTAACAAAGCCTACCATCAGTAACACACTACGCCGCCAGGGACTCAAATCCTGCAGTGCCAGACGTGTCCCCCTGCTTAAGCCAGTACATGTACAGGCCCGTCTGAAGTTTGCTAGAGTGCATTTGGATGATCCAGAAGAGGATTGGGAGAATGTCATATGGTCAGATGAAACCAAAATATAACTTTTTGGTAAAAACTCAACTCGTCGTGTTTGGAGGACAAAGAATGCTGAGTTGCATCCAAAGAACACCATACCTACTGTGAAGCATGGGGGTGGAAACATCATGCTTTGGGGCTGTTTTTCTGCAAAGGGACCAGGACGACTGATCCGTGTAAAGGAAAGAATGAATGGGGCCATGTATCGTGAGATTTTGAGTGAAAACCTCCTTCCATCAGCAAGGGCATTGAAGATGAAACGTGGCTGGGTCTTTCAGCATGACAATGATCCCAAACACACCACCCGGGCAACGAAGGAGTGGCTTCGTAAGAAGCATTTCAAGGTCCTGGAGTGGCCTAGCCAGTCTCCAGATCTCAACCCCATAGAAAATCTTTGGAAGGAGTTGAAAGTCCGTGTTGCCCAGCGACAGCCCCAAAACATCACTGCTCTAGAGGAGATCTGCATGGAGGAATGGGCCAAAATATCAGCAACAGTGTGTAAAAACCTTGTGAAGACTTACAGAAAACGTTTGACCTGTGTCATTGCCAACAAAGGGTATATAACAAAGTATTGAGAAACGTTTGTTATTGACCAAATACTTATTAGAGCTCCCTGCCATGATATAGAGGTCCTGGATGGCAGGGAGCTCTGATATAGAGGTCCAGGATGGCAGGGAGCTCTGATATAGAGGTCCAGGATGGCAGGGAGCTCTGATATAGAGGTCCTGGATGGCAGGGAGCTCTGATATAGAGGTCCTGGATGACAGGGAACTCTGATATAGAGGTCCTGGATGGCAGGGAGCTCTGATATAGAGGTCCTGGATGGCAGGGAGCTCTGATATAGAGGTCCTGGATGGCAGGGAGCTCAGCCCCAGTGATGTACTGGGCTGTCTGCACCCCCCTCTGTAGCGCTTTACGGTCGAGGGCAGTGCTATTGCCATACCAAGCGGTGATGCAGCCAGTGAAGATGGTTTTGATTGAGTAGCTGTATAGCTTTGAGGATCCGAGGGCCCATGTCAAATATTTTCAGCCTCCTGAGGGGAAGAGGCGCTGCCGTGCCCTCTTTACGACTGTGTGGGTGTGTGTGGACCATGTTAGTGATGTATGTAGACGCCAAAGAACTTGAAGCTCTCAACCCGCTTCACAACAGCCAGGTCGATGTGGATGGGGGCGTGCTCTCCCCTCTTTCTCCTATAGTCCACAATCAGCTCCTTGGTCTTACTGACGTTGAAGGAGAGGTTGTTGTCCTGGAAACACACTGCTAAGTCTCTGACTTCCTCCCTGTAGGCTGACCAATCGCCGTCGGTGATCAGGCCTACCACCGTTGTGTCATCAGCAAACTTGATGATGGTGTTGGAGTCGTGCTTGGCCACGCAGTCGTGGGTGAACAGGGAGTACAGGAGGGGACTAAGCACACACCCCTGAGGGTCCCCCGTGTTGAGGCTCAGCGTGGCAGAGGTGTTGTTGCCTACCCTTACCACCTGGGGCCAGCCCGTCAGGAAGTCCAGGATCCAGTTGCAGAGGGATGGGTTCAGTCCCAGGGTCCCTATCTTGGTGATGAGCTTGGAGGGGACTATTGTGTTGAACGCTGAGCTGTAGTCTATGAAAAGCATTCTCACATAGTTATTTCCCCTCTTGTCCAGGTGGGTGAGGGCAGTGTGAAGTGCAATTCAGATTGCGTCATCTGTGGATCTGTTGGGGCGGTATGCAAACTGGAGTGGGTCTTGGGTGTCTGGGATGATGGTTTTGATGTGTGTCATGACCAGCCTTTCAAAGCACTTCATAATTACAGATGTGAGTGCTACAGGGCGATAGTCATTTAGGCAGGTTACCTTGGAGCTCTTGGGAACAGGGACAATAGTGTTCAGCTTGAAACATGTTGGGGTTACAGACTGGGACAAGGAGAGATTGAAAAGGTCTGTGAAAACATTTGCCAGCTGGTCTACGCAAGCTTTGAGAACGAGCCCTGGTATTCCGTCTGTTAACCTGTTTAAATGTTTTGCTCACATCGACCACAGAGAGCGAGATCACACAGTCATCCGGAAAAACAGGGGCTTTCACGCAAGGCACAGTGTTATATTCCTCGAAGCGAGCGTAAAAGGCCTTTAGCTCGTTTGGGAGTTCTGCATCGCTGGGCAACTCATGGCTGGGTTTCCCTTTGTAATCTGTTATTGTCTGCAAGCCATGCCACTAACCTAATGGAGAGAGAGAGCGAGAGAGAGCGAGAGACTAACCTAATAGAGAGAGAGGGAAGAGACTAACCTAATGGAGAGAGAAAAGAGACTAACCTAATGGAGAGAGAAAAGAGACTAACCTAATGGAGAGAGAAAAGAGACTAACCTAATGGAGAGAGAGAAGAGACTAACCTAATGGAGAGAGAAAAGAGACTAACCTAATGGAGAGAGAAAAGAGACTAACCTAATGGAGAGAGAAAAGAGACTAACCTAATGGAGAGAGAAAAGAGACTAACCTAATGGAGAGAGAGAAGAGACTAACCTAATGGAGAGAGAGGGAAGAGACTAACCTAATGGAGAGAGAGGGAAGAGACTAACCTAATGGAGAGAGAGAAGAGACTAACCTAATGGAGAGAGAGAAGAGACTAACCTAATGGAGAGAGAAAAGAGACTAACCTAATGGAGAGAGAGAAGAGAGAGACTAGAACAGTGAATACACTGCCTGAAAGCAAGGTGTTTTGAGTTTCCTGGCATAGAATTTGCTCTACTGTAAGACTTGCCAGAAAAAAAGTGGTGAGAGAGAATGAGAATAATGAAGATTGAGGAACCTGAATTGATAAATCCACTGCCTGCAGGCTAGCTAGGTAATACAAGTACAATTATGCTGGATTAAGTGATGTTACAACACACACACACACACACACACACACACACACACACACACACACACACACACACACACACACACACACACACACCTTCAGTTAAATTCCTCGGCAATCCCAGACAAGCTCCTCCATCTGTCACATGAAGAAAGGGGTCAGGATTGAAGTGTGTGTATGTATTTGCTGTACTAGCCTGGGAACCTTCACACATTACTTGGCCCAACTGTCTGGCGGACATACAGTGCATTCGGAAATGATTCAGACCCCTTGACTTTTCCTCATCAATACCCACACAATACCCCATAATGACAAAGCAAAAACAGGTTTTTAGAAATGTTTGATAATTTATTACAAATAACAAACTGAAATATCATATTTGCATAAGTATTCAGACCCTTTACTCAGTACTTTGTTGAAGCACCTTTAGCAGCGATTAAAGCCTCGAGTCTTCTTGGGTATGACACTACGAGCTTGGCACACCTGTATTTGGGGAGTTTCTCCCATTCTTCTCTGCAGATCCTCTCAAGCTCTGTCAGGTTGGATGGGGAGCGTCGCTGTACAGCTATTTTCAGGTCTCTCCAGAGATGTTCGATCGGGTCCAAGTCCGGGCTCTGGTCACTCAAGGACTTGTCCCGAAGTCTCCCAGTCCCTGCCACTGAAAAACATCCCCACAGCATGATGCTGCCACCACCATGCTTCACGATAGGGATGGTTTCTAGGTTTCCTCCAGACGTGACACTTGGCATTCAGGCCAAAGAGTTCAATCTTGGTTTCATCAGACTAGAGAATCTTGTTTCTCATGGTCAGAGTCCTTTAGTTGCCTTTTGGCAAACTCCAAGCGGGCTGTCATGTGCCTTTTACTGAGAAGTGGCTTACATCTGGCCACTTTACCATAAAGGCCTGATTGGTGGAGTGCTGCAGAGATGGTTGTCCTTCTGGAAGGTTCTCCCATCTCCACAGAGGAACTCTGGAGCGCTGTCAGAATGGCCATCGGGTTCTTGGTCACCTCCCTGACCAAGGCCCTTCTCCCCCGATTGCTCAGTTTGGCCGGGCGGCCAGCTCTAGGAAGAGTCTTGGTGGTTCCAAACTTCTTCCATTTAAAAATGATGGAGGCCACTGTGTTTTTGGGGACCTTCAATGCTGCTAACATTTTTTGGTATCCTTCCCCAGATCTGTGCCTCGACACAATCCTGTCTCGGAGCTCTACGGACAATTCCTTCGACCTCATGGCTTGGTTTTTGCTCTGACATGCACTGTCAACTGTGGGACCTTATATAGACAGGTGTGTGCCTTCCAAATCATGTCCAATCAATTGAATTTACCACAGGTGGACTCCAAGTTGTAGAAACATCAAGGATGATCAATGGAAACAGGATGCACCTGAGCTCAATTTCGAGTCTCATAGCAAAGGGTCTGAATACTTTTATACAAAACATTTATAAAAACCTGTTTTCGCTTTGTCATTATGGGGTATTGTGTGTAGATTGATGAGATAAAAAAATAAAAAAAAGATTTAGAATAAGGCTGTAAGGTAACAAAACATGGAAAAGGGGATGGTGTCTGAATACTTTCCGAATGCACTGTATAGACAACGAGTCGACAACCTAAATTATCTCTAGCCCAGTTAGCTAAGAAGCTGACTACTGTTAGCTAATAATAAGATAACTACAGTTAGCTAATAGGCTACTCTTGTTAGCGACCCATGGCTTCATACTGTAGGCTCAATGAACAGTGGTATTAGTGGGACACACATACACCCGTCTTTCCAGTAATCTCACCCTGGGCCATCTGGGTTATCTCTGATTTGGGCAGACAAATGAGTGAGCGGAGGTGGGAGGGAGGGAGGTAAAGATTAAGAGAGGCAGCTAGAGAACTAGTAGATGTTAACAAGAACAGGATAGGGGCATCTATACTGAACAAAAAAATAAACGTAACATGTAAAGTGTTGGTCTCATGTTTCAGGAGCTGAAATAAAAGATCCCAAAATTTTTCCATACGCACAAAAAGCCTCCCTCTCTCTCTCAAATTTCGCACACATATTTGTTTACATCCCTGTTAATGACCATTTCTCCTTTGTCAAGATAATCCATCCACCTGACAGGTGTGGTATATCAAGAAGCTGATTAAATAGCATGATCATTACACAGGTGCACCTTGTGCTGGGACAATAAAAAGCCACTCTAAAGTGTGCAGTTTTGTCACATAACACAATGCCACAGATGTCTCAAGTTTTGAGGGAGCGTGCAACTGGCATGCTGACTGCAGGAATGTCCACCAGAGCTTTTGCCAGATAATTTAATGTTAATTTCTCTACCATAAGCCGCCTCCAATGTCATTTTAGAGAATTTGGCAGTACGTCCAACCGGCCTCACAACCGCAGACCACATGTGACCATGCCAGCCCAGGACCTTCACATCCGGCTTATTCACCTGCGGGATCGTCTGAGACCAGCCACCCGGACAGCTGATGAAACTGTGGGTTTGCACAACCAAAGAATTTCTGCACAAACTGTCATCTGCGTGCTCATCATCCTCACCAGGGTTTTGACCGGCGGAGGGAGGAACACCTTACTGAAGACGGGACGGCCATGCAGTAACATGGACTCTTAACAACGTGATGAAACTTTGTTGCTCCTTGCTGGAACAAGCAGGGTGTTGTAGCAAACTAGTATTTGATTGCCTAGGCATCACCCCCCACAATGCAGGAGCACACATGGAAATAGAATGAATAGAACCTCTTGGAACCTCAAACCCTGGCAATTTGACTGGTAAACTAACGGGTACACTCGCAATGGCTGTCTGGCATTGTGATGCAATAATTTCAAAGGTGATCAATTGCTTGCTGTTTGGGGTTTTAGGCTGGGTTTCTGTATAAGCACTTTGTGACATCTGCTGATGTAAAAAGGGCTTCATAAATACATTTGATTTGAATGGTCATTCAAATGATGTTAACTAATGTGGCTCATGAAATTGAATATATTTTTTGTAATGTCAGTTGAGTTGAATCAACAAATCACAGCACATATTGATGGGTACACTTCCTGCTTTTACTTCCTGCTTTGCTCCTATGTGTACACTTGCAACAGCCGCCAGTCCACCCATTATGTCATCATCGACTTGAATGGGGATGTCCGTTCTACTCATTATATTTCTATGGCAACACCTGCAGTCAGGAGCAGTTATTACAAAGACTGCGGTCATTTGGCTGGCCAATTACATGATGTCACAGCCCCGTCAGAGCCCTACGTCTTCCCTGTTGACCACACGTCTGGTCACCCCATGACCCGCTCCTTGATCCTCTTCTAACCCCGTGACCTCGTACCCCTCCTCCAGCCCTGGGTCTAGTCAGTGCTCTGGTGGTCTCTCTCCATCTGCCTGGCTGTAATCATTATTATAATAATAACATTTCTATAGCGCTTTTCATAGAATCTCAAAGCTTCAAGAGCAAAAAAAAACAGACAAGCAATATATCATGACATTTCGACCAATAGAGGCAAAGTCTTTGAAAGCTGCATCCTCCAAAGATGGAGAGGGTCAGTTCATGACTTGAGCGAAGGGAGCTGGACAGAGGATGGTAAATGATGGAGTCTGCTGATGATCTTGTAGGAGGGCAAGTCTGGGAACCAGCCTGAACCCTCTTCCACTCTGTGTAACACCCACTTGGGTGATGCCCCAGCAGCTCTGGGCGCCAGAAAGCTCACCACACAAAGTTCAGAATAGTAGCCAGTCGTCTTCTCTACGAGCCCTCTGCCTCGGTACTGCTGTATTCCTCTGTCCCATTCCTCTAACGCTTCAGGCGACTCCTCAAACGATGTTCTCAAAAGATCAGGAAATGACAGCCAGGTGAAACAAAAAAAGGTGGTACTGTGTCCAGATGCATTTTTCAAAACAAAAGCTAGCTAGCCAAGCAAAAAAAGTGTTAACCTGCCAGTGAATCAGCAAATATGTGGCTCAAAAACACCAGATTTGCAATAAAAAATTAAAAAATGGTTATCAAAAAAAAAAAAGAGCTGATTAAAAACACCTAAAATAACTACATATGTACGCATTTACAGGTGCGCTGTGCTTAGGCTGCTACTAGGGCGCCATGGCAACTATAGAACCTACAGGTTGGCCCTGATACTGAGGCTGGTCCTGACAAGACCCCACTGCAGGAGCACTGCATGCGCGCGCGCACACACACACACACACACACACACACACGTACATACCTACAAATAGAGCCCTTACATCTTAATCAATAGGCATGCCATTCAATTTCAGTAGCCATTAGTCAGGACAGGGACAGCCGTGTGTAGACCAGAGTTTGGCCTGCTGCTAGTCTGACAACACTACTGCACTGATGAACAACCTTCCATTGACCACGTCCTCAACCCCTCTACTAGGGTCAATGGTGATGACAGGGAGGGTGGAGGGGATCACTAAGCTCCTAGAACAAACTGTACAACAAATTGTATTTGTCACATGCGCCGAATACAACAGGTGTAGACTTTACCGTGAAATGCTTACTTACAAGCCCTATCCCACCGATGCAGAGCTAAAAAGAAAGAAAATTGTATTGGTTGCATACACATTTTGCAGATGTTATTATGGGTGTAGCTAAATGCTTGTGTTCCTAGCTCCAACAGTAATATCTAACAATACATACAAATATATAAAAAAAAGTATAACTGAGGTAATATGTACTTGTAGGTAGGGGTAAAAGTGACTAGGCAATCAGGATAGATAATAAACAGAGTAGCAGCAGCGTATGTGAAATGTATGAAAGTGTGTGTGTTTTGTGAGTGTGTGTCGTCAATATGCATGTGTGTTTTGTGTGTGAGCGTATGTAGTGTGTGAGTGTGTGTGTTGGAGTGTCAGAGTAGTATGTGTGAGAGTCCAGTTAGTGTGAATAGAGCCAGTGCACATTATATATATTTAAAAAGGGGGTCAACCAAATAGTCCGGGGAGCCTTTTGATTAACTGTTCAACAGTCTTATGGCTTGGGGGTAGAAGCTGTTCAGGTGCCGTTTGGTCCCAGACCTGGCGCTCCGGTACCCCTTGCCGTGCAGTAGCAAAGAGAACAGTCGATGACTTGGGTGGCTGGAGTCTTTGACAATGTTTTAGGGCCTTCCCCGGACACCGCCTGGTATGGAGGTCCTGGATGGCAGGCAGCTCGACCCCAGTGATGTACTGGGCCGTACACACTACCCTCTGTAGCGCCTTATGGTCGAATGCCAAGCAGTTGCCATACCAAGCGGTGATGCAGCCACTCTAGATTCTCTCAATGGTGCAGCTGTAGAACTTTTTGAGGATCGGAGGGCCCATGCCAAATCTTTCCAGCTTCCTGAGGGGGGAGAGGCGTTGTCGTGCCCTCTTCACCACTGTGTTGGTGTGTTTCGACCATGATAGGTCCTAAAAGGGTCAATCCGACTTCTGCAGTGGCCGTACAGCATTTACTGTGATGCAGAATTCAGAGCAGACATACTTTTTGCGCTTCTCAGAGCTGCGCTGTTGTCAAGGACATTGTCAAGGAAGTGAGTTTGTGTTTATACAGGACCTCCCGCCCCCACCTACCTTCAACCAATCATGTCAATGCAGAGCTATACGGAGTCCTCCGCATTGTACAAAAATTTACGATACGGAGTTTGATTTGGCCTCTGCATGGCTCCACAGGCTCTGCAATTGCGTCACACCCTCCATACGAAGCCTCTGACCACATTTTCGGATCAAGCGTAAATTGACTTTTAGTGATGTGGACACAGAGGACCTTGAAGCTCTCGACCCGCTCCACTACATCCTCGTCGATGTGAATGGGGGAGTGCTCTGCCCTCTGTTTCCTGTAGTCCACGATCAGCTACTTTGTATTGCTGATGTTGAGGGAGAGATTGTTGTCCTGGCACCTCCTCCCAGCTGCCCACTGCACTGAGGCTAGGAAACACTATCACCACCGATAAATCTACAATAATCGAGAATTTCAACAAGTATTTTGCTACGGCCATGCTTTCCACCTGGCTACCACTACCCCGGTCACCAGCTCTGCACCCTCCGCTGCAACTTGCCCATGCCCCCCCCCGCTTCTCCTTCACACAAATTCAGACAGCTGATGTTCTGAAATAGCTGCAAAATCTGGACCCCTACAAATAATCTGGGCTAGACAATCTGGACCCTTTCTTTCTAAAATTAGCCGTCGAATTTGTCGCAACCCCTATTACTAGCCTGTTCAACCTCTCTTTCGTAACGTCTGAGATCCCCAAAGATTGGAAAGCTGCCGCGGTCATCCTCCTCTTCAAAGGGGGTGACACTCTAGATCCAAACTGTTACAGACCTATACCCATCCTGCCCTGACTTTCGCAAGTTTTTGAAAGCCAAGTTAACAAACAGATCACCGACCATTTCAAATCACACCGTACCTTCTCCGCTATGCAATCCGGTTTCCGAGCTGGTCATGGGTGCACCTCAGCCACGCTCAAGGTCCTAAACGATATTACAACCGCGATCGATAATAGACAGTACTGTGCAGCCGTCTTCATCAACCTGGCCAAGGCTTTCGACTCTGTCAACCACCGCATTCTTATTGGCAGACTAAATAGCCTTAGTTTCTCAAATGACTGCCTCGCCTGGTTCACTAACTACTTCTCAGATAGAGTTCAATGTGTCAAATCGTGGGGTGCCTGTTGTCTGGACCTATGGCAGCCTCTATGGGGGTGCCACAGGGTTCAATTATTGGGACGACTCTTTTCTCTGTGTATATCAATGCTGTCGCTCTTTCTGCCGGTGATTCTCAGATCCACCTCTATGCAGACGACACCATTTTGTATACATCTGGCCCTTCATTGGACACTGTGTTAACAAACCTCCAAACGAGCTTCAATGCCATACAACACTCCTTCCGTAGCCTCCAATTGCTCTTAAACACTAGTAAAACTAAATGCATGCTCTTCAATCGAACGCTGCTGGCACCCGCCCACCCGACTAGAATCACTACTCTCGACGGGTCTGACCTAGAGTATGTGGACAACTACAAATACCTAGGTGTCTGGTTAGACCGTAAACTCTCCTTCCAGACTCACATTAAGCATCTCCAATCCAAAGTTAAATCTAGAATCGGCTTCCTATTTCGCAACAAAGCCTCCTTCACTCATGCTGCCAAATATGCCCTCGTAAAACTGACTATCCTACCGATCCTTGACTTCGGCGATGTCATTTACAAAATAGCCTCCAACAATCTACTCAGCAAATTGGATGTAGTCTATCACAGTGCCATCCGTTTTGTCACCAAAGCCCCATATACTACCCACCACTGTGACCTGTACGCTCGTTGGCTGGTCCTCACTACATATTCGTTGCCAAACCCACTGGCTCCAGGCCATCTATAAATCACTGCTAGGCAAATCCCCTCCTTATCTTAGCTCATTGGTCACCATTACAACACCCACCCGTAGTATGCGCTCCAGCAGGTATATCTCACTGGTCATCCCCAAAGCCAACACCTCCTTTGGCCGCCATTCCTTCCAGTTCTCTGCTGCCAATGACTGGAACAAACTGAAAAACCTCTGTAGCTGGAGACTCTTATCTCCCTCACTAACTTTAAGCATCAGTTGTCAGAGCACCTTACCGATCACTGCACCTGTACACAGCCCATCTGAAATTAGCCCACCCAACTACCTCATCCCCATATTGTTATTTATTTTGCTCATTTGCACCCCAGTATTTCTATTTGCACGTCATCTCTTGCACATCTATCATTCCAGTGTTAATACTAATTGTAATTATTTTGCACTATGGCCTATTTATTGCCTTACCTCCATAACTTGCTACATTTGCTCACACTGTATATATATTTTCTGTTGTATGTAACTCTGTGTTGTTGTTTTAATCGCACTGCTTTGCTTTATCTTGGCCAGGTCGCAGTTGTAAATGAGAACTTGTTCTCAACTGGCTTACCTGGTTAAATAAAGGTGAAATAAATTAAATAAAAAAATTATGGAGAGAGAGGAGATGGAATAAGGCTTACTGCTTTGATGATACAGTGCATTCGGAAAGTATTCAGACCCCTTGACTTTTCCCACATTTTGTTACGTTACAGCCTTATTCTATAATTGATTAAATTGTTTTTTTCCCCTCATCCAGCTACACACAATACCCCATAATGCCAAAGAAAAACTGTTTTTTATAAATATTTGCAGATGTATAAAAACGTATAAACTGAAATATTACATTTACATAAGTATTCAGATCCTTTACTCAGTACTTTGTTGAAGCACCTTTGGCAGCGATTACAGCCTCGAGTCTTCTTGGGTATGACGCTACAAGCTTGGCACACCTGTATTTGGGGAGATTCTCCCATTCTTCTCTGCAGATCCTCTCAAGCTCTGTCAGGTTGGAGGGGGAGCGTTGCTACACAGCTATTTTCAGGTCTCTCCAGAGATATTTGATCGGGCTCAAGTCCGGGCTCTGGCTGGGCCACTCACGGACATTCAGAGACTTGTCCCGAAGCCACGCCTGCGTTGTCTTGGCTGTGTACTTAGGGTAGTTGTCCTGTTGGAAAGTTAACCTTCGCCCCAGTCTGAGGTCCAGAGTCATCTGGAGCAAGTTTTCATCAAGGATCTCTCTGTACTTTGCTCCGTTCATCTTTCCCCTCGATCCTGACGAGTCTCCCAGTCCCTGCCGCTGAAAAACATCCCCACAGCATGATGCTGCCACCAGCATGCTTCACCATAGGGATGGTGCCAGGTTTACTCCAGACTTTTGGCAAACTCCAACCAGGCTGTCATGTGCCTTTTACTGAGAAGTGGCTTCCATCTGGCCACTCTACCATAAAGGCCTGATTGGTGGAGTGCTGCAGAGATGGTTGTCCTTCTGGAAGGTACCCCCATCTCCACAGAGGAACTCTGAAGCTCTGTCAGAGTGACAATCGGGTTCTTGGTCACCTCCCTGACCAAGGCCCTTCTCCCCCGATTGCTCAGTTTGGCCGGGCGGCCAGCTCTAGGAAGAGTCTTGGTGGTTCCAAACTTCTTCCATTTAAAAATGATGGAGGCCACTGTGTTTTTGGGGACCTTCAATGCTGCTGACATTTTTTGGTATCCTTCCCCAGATCTGTGCCTCGACACAATCCTGTCTCGGAGCTCTACGGACAATTCCTTCGAACTCATGGCTTGGTTTTTGCTCTGACATGCACTGTCAACTGTGGGACCTTATATAGACAGGTGTGTGCCTTCCAAATCATGTCCAATCAATTGAATTTACCACAGGTGGACTCCAAGTTATAGAAACATCAAGGATGATCAATGGAAACAGGATGCACCTGAGCTAAATTTCGAGTCTCATTGCAAAGGGTCTGAATACTTTTATACAAACATTTATAAAAACCTGTTTTCGCTTTGTCATTATGGGGTATTGTGTGTAGATTGATGAGATTATTTTTAAAAAACATTTAGAATAAGGCTGTAAGGTAACAAAACATGGAAAAGGGGATGGTGTCTGAATACTTGGTTTTTGCTCAGACATGCACTGTCAACTGTGGGACCTTATATAGACAGGTGTGTGCCTTGACTCAATGGTCACATGGAATTTTACTGCGGTCATGATTCATAATATTGATGTCATGATTCGGTAATATGGTCACCCCAACAGCCCTACAGTGAGGGAAAAAAGTATTTGATCCCCTGCTGATTTTGTACGTTTGCCCACTGACAAAGACATGATCAGTCTATAATTTTAATGGCAGGTTTATTTGAACAGTGAGAGACAGAATAACAACAAAAAATCAGAAAAACGCATTTCATAAATGTTATAAATTGATTTGCATTTGAATGAGGGAAATAAGTATTTGACCCCTCTGCAAAACATGACTTAGTACTTGGTGGCAAAACCCTTGTTGGCAATCACAGAGGCCAGACGTTTCTTGTAGTTGGCCACCAGGTTTGCACACATCTCAGGAGGGATTTTGTTCCACTCCTCTTTGCAGATCTTCTCCAAGTCATTAAGGTTTCGAGGCTGACGTTTGGCAACTCGAACCTTCAGCTCCCTCCACAGATTTTCTATGGGATTAAGGTCTGGAGACTGGCTAGAGCACTCCAGGACCTTAATGTGCTTCTTCTTGAGCCACTCCTTTGTTGCCTTGGCCGTGTGTTTTGGGTCATTGTCATGCTGGAATACCCATCCACGACCCATTTTCAATGCCCTGGCTGAGGGAAGGAGGTTCTCACCCAAAATTTGACGGTACATGGCACCGTCCATCGTCCCTTTGATGAGGTGAAGTTGTCCTGTCCCCTTAGCAGAAAAACACCCCCAAAGCATAATGTTTCCACCTCCATGTTTGACGGTGGGGATGGTGTTCTTGGGGTCATAGGCAGCATTCCTCCTCCTCCAAATACGGTGAGTTGAGTTGATGCCAAAGAGCTCCATTTTGGTCTCATCTGACCAAAACACTTTCACCCAGTTCGCCTCTGAATCATTCAGATGTTCATTGGCAAACTTCAGACGGGCATGTATATGTGCTTTCTTGAGCAGGGGGACCTTGCGGGCGCTGCAGGATTTCAGTCCTTCACGGCGTAGTGTGTTACCAATTATTTTCTTAGTGACTATGGTCCCAGCTGCCTTGAGATCATTGACAAGATCCTCCTGTGTAGTTCTGGGCTGATTCCTCACCGTTCTCATGATCATTGCAACTCCACGAGGTGAGATCTTGCATGGAGCCCCAGGCCGAGGGAGATTGACAGTTCTTTTGTGTTTCTTCCATTTGCGAATAATCGCACCAACTGTTGTCACCTTCTCACCAAGCTGCTTGGCGATGGTCTTGTAGCCCATTCCAGCCTTGTGTAGGTCTACAATCTTGTCCCTGACATCCTTGGAGAGCTCTTTGGTCTTGGCCATGGTGGAGAGTTTGGAATCTGATTGATTGATTGCTTCTGTGGACAGGTGTCTTTTATACAGGTAAACTGAGATTAGGAGCACTCCCTTTAAGAGTGTGCTCCTAATCTCAGCTCGTTACCTGTGTAAAAGACACCTGGGAGCCAGAAATCTTTCTGATTGAGAGGGGGTCAAATACTTATTTCCCTCATTAAAATGCATTTTTGACATGCGTTTTTCTGGATTTTTTTGTTGTTATTCTGTCTCTCACTGTTCAAATAAACCTACCATTAAAATTATAGACTGATCATTTCTTTGTCAGTGGGCAAACGCACAAAATCAGCAGGGGATCAAATACTTTTTCCCCCTCACTGTACCTTATTATTATCTATCCTGATGCCTAGTCACTTTATCCTGCCTTCATGTACATATCTACCTCAAATACCTTGTACCCCTGCACATTGATCTGGTACTGGTACTCTCTGTATATAGCTCCATTCTTGTGTATTTTATTTTATTCCTCGTGTTACCATTTTATTTTTAAACTCTGCATTGTTGGGAAGGGCTCGTAAGCAAGCATTTCACATTAACGTCTACACCAGTTGTATTTGGCGCATGTGACAAATAACATTTGATTTTAGAAAACAAAGCCTTCATATTTTAAGTCCTACTGTACTAAAATACTAATTTACACATGGAACATATTAGAGTCTGAGCATTGCAAAGCACCAGAAAGTAGCCTATTTTTCCATTCAGGGTGCAGTTATTTATTATTATTATTATTATTTTATTTTTTATTTTTAGTCATTTAGCAGACGCTCTTATCCAGAGCGACTTACAGGAGCAATTAGGGTTAAGTGCCTTGCTCAAGGGCACATCGACATATTTTTCACCTAGTCGGCTCGGGGATTAGAACCAGCGACCTTTCGGTTACTGGCACAACGCTCTTACCAACTAAGCTACCTGCCGCCCCAGTTGTAACCGGAAAGTTGGTGAAGTAAAATAAATCACACTGCAAATGAAGAAATTAACGCAACAACTAGGCCTATCATTTATTTCCCCCAACTTTGAAACATTTAGCCCATGAGTGTTTGACTGTTGAACGGCATTAGCAGCGTGTCATGGTGTGTAGGGATAACGCTAACCCCATGCCATGCGTCTCTGCCAGGCCCTTGTTCCTCTGAGCCTGCCACAGAGCAGAGCAGCCATTGTTCCACTGAGCCTGCCACCGAGCAGAGCAGCCATGATGAAAGCACAGCACAGGCAGATAACAGCAACAAAGAGGTTTCACAGAGAGAGGGAAGGGTTTATGGAGAATACTGTCATTAGCAACAATGCTACACTAGGCTAACCTTGCGAGCTGTTTGACAGGAATCTATAGAAATAAGCAACACTAAAGCTCCAAACCCACACTGTGAGTGTGCATCCCAAATGCCACCCTATTCCCTATACAGTACACTGCTTTTGACCAGGGGACTCTGGTCAAGCACCACTTTTGACCAGGGGGCTCTGCTCAAATGTATTGCAATATATAGGGAATAGGGTGCCATTCGAGACAGCTAGGGCTGGCACAATTACTATATAACCGTGTAACCGATGGATATGGATGAAGACAGTTCATCCATATCCATGAAATAACAAAAGAATTTACAAGAATATTAAAAATAGTTGGAAAAAAACAAAAATAAAAACATTGTATGCACTCACTAACTGTAAGTCGCTCTGGATAAGAGCGTCTGCTAAATGACTAAAATGTAAAATGTAAATAACCGTTTTATAACATGGACTCTTCACAACGTGATGAAACTTTGTTGCTACTTGCTGAAGCAAGCAAGGTGTTGTAGCAAACAAGTCTTCAGTTGCCTAGGCAACACCCCCCCACAATGCAGCAGCAGCACACATAGAAATATAATTAAATTAATAGAAAGGGCTTTGAACCTCTAACCCTGGCAATTTAACAGGTAAACTCATAGGTACACTAGCAATGGCTGCCTGGTATTGTGACGCAATCATTTCCATGGTAATGTAGAATGTTCATTCAAATGATGTTAACTGATGTGGCTCATGCAATGGAATTAATTTTTTGTAATGTCAGTTGAGTTGAATGAACAAACCACAGCACATATTTTAACATTTTTACTTTCTGCTTTGTTCATATGGGTACACTCGCAATGGCCGCAAGTCCAACCATTATGCCATTATTGACTTGAATGGGGACGCCAGTTCTATTCATTCCATTTCTATGGCAGTCAGGAGCAGAGGAGAGGATACGTTTCTTTCCCCCCGAACGGTTATTACGGTGACCGCAGTCATTTTGCCGGCCAATTACCGTCATCCCAAATTCCACGACCATCACAGCCCTAGTATTTTATGAAGATTAGGTCATGTTGTTGTGGGGTTTGACTTCATTTAACTTCAAATTGTCCGACCGCTAAATGCATCATTGGTTGTGGTGTATGGTTGAACCTGATACTGCCATTTTAAAGTTTTCCCTTGATACAGAGAATAGTATCACTCGGATAAGGGACGGGCAATCTCTGTTTCACTCTCCGTTTCTGCTGTACATTACATCAAGTCAACAGATACACATGCTCTGAACACAAACACAGGCTGCATCAGGAATTGAAAGGGAAAGCAGGTAAGTGTGTGTGTGTCTAGGTACTCACTGGTTTTGTTGTATGTGACCTTGGCCAGGAGTTTGTGTGCCAGGAGGATGTCTCCACTCTTCACTGCCACAAGGAGGTCCTGCCCCTTCCCCATGATCGACCACCACACACGGTCCTTACGAGGTCAATAGTCTAAGCGGTCCTTCACAGTCGAGGGCTCAACCTCACCCAGTCAGGTGCATGTTGATTCCTTTAGATCTTCAAAATCAGATACAATGATGATGAACGTATCGAGGAGCGTCACAAAACGCCCAAACCAGTCAGTCTGTGTCAATCAGATAGGAATGGTCCAGACCACTGTTATCTCCTGGGTTAGACACCAGCTGGATGAGATGGTGAGATAATTGGGGTAATTGGTTGTTGGAGGCTGTTCTTGTTCCTCTACCTTTTTGTTGGTCGGTTGGTTGGTTTCCAGAGTGCGTTTGTGTGTGTGGGGCCTGGTTGTCGTCTGTCCTGGTGTAAATGAAAATGTAGTATTTCTGGAGCTGTCTTCAGGGCAGGATGTGTCGGGTCCTCTACCTGTCCTCAGGGCTGGGTGTGTTTCGGGTTCTCTTCTGTGTCCGCCAACCTGGAACAGTAGAAGCTACCATTAGAACGCAGAGACATGTCATCATGAACTGGGAATTTACTACCATTCAATAAAACCACTTGCAGTGTGGAGCCAATGCACTGCTAGGCTACTACTAGCCTACATTACAAGTATAAACCAATGTAATGGATAAACAAAGGACTTTATCAAGTAAGAAATCCCCTCTAAATAAGCTATTGATATAACTGTGTTATTACAAGTTGTTACTACAACCTAATTAAGGATGGGTGTCACTCTAAAACCAATCTAATGTGTTGGTTTTCTTTCACTCAGGAAGCACATTCACCATGGTTACCTGAGGATCCTTCCATGCCGGAATACGTCTCCTTAACTCCTTCCACTTTCCCTCAACTTCTACTAAGGGATTTTTTTACTAGGAGCTGTCTGGAACTCCAATTGCCAATTCTCCTAAGGTACACAATATAGGGGATAGGGGTGACATTTGGGACGCAGCCTGGAAGGCAGAAGTGACCGCATCTTAATCCCGTCCCCTAAATGCTATATCACAGGGGACAAAGACATGCAGCAGTACTAAGGGGATAAGAAATATCCAGTATAAATATTTTAGGAGAAGAAAAAAATAAAAAATACCCCGGTTTTGGGAGTTTTGTGTGCAGCTGCAAGTGAACGAGAGGAGGCACATCAGAGATCTAACGCAGAGCTGCAGCCACCCAGCCCCAATTAAAACTGGAGATTTTCTTGGCAAAAAACAAATGAGAGTGATGGAAAGAAAGAGGGGAGAAATAAACAGACAGACAGAAGGGGGTTGAGAGAGAGAGAATTGTTTATTTGACTTGCTTTGGCAATGTAAACATGTTTCCCATGCCAATAAAGTCCCATTGAAGAGAGACACTAGAATAAACAGACTGCATTTTGTATGTAGACAAAATAAAATCTGTCATGACAACTGAATGTGGGTACTTTTTGTTTGCGTCACCTGTGCTATAGACTTCGCAAAGAATTGTCCTTCTCAAGGACAAGACTATTGTTTCTATTTTACTCTATCCTATTCAATTCAATTCTATTACATTCCCCCACCCCATTCTTCTGAAAGGTTGTGCTGGGACATAATATGATGTCTGGCACAACAATGTGTTAGCAGGAGGAACTGTTATTGGTGTCCGTCTCTGTCTACAGCAGGGCTTCTGTTTACCATCAGGGTGTGGGGCTAACTACATCTAGCCTATACAACACAGTGATAGGCAGCAGCTGCTGTCGAGTACAACAACCTAACAGATCACATCAGATCAGCTATGATGATAATATCATGCTATTTTAGGTGCTACACGTATGTGAAGGGGGATGGCATCATGTAAGGCAGCAGTCATGAATCCGTTTTTACTCCATTCAGAAGTTAAGCTATACAATCTCTGATCTGGCTAGCTAGTAGTAGCTTAATGCCATTAATTAATGTCATGATGTGCCACTAATTAAACAATAGTCTGGCACCTTGATTGCCTCCTAGTAAATGACTGTCCTCTTGATTGACCCCAAGCCAACCAAGCCCAGTACACACAGTTTAGAGCAGGGTTTCCCAAACTCGGTCCAGGTTCAGGTCCAGGTCCCCCTCTCCTGGGTGCACGTTTTGGGTTTTGCCCTGGGCTAGCACTACACAGCTGATTCAAATAATCAACGCTTGATGATAAGTTGGTCATTTGAATCAGCTGTGTAGTGCTAGGGCAAAAACCAAAACGTGCACCCAAGGGGGTCCCCAGGACCGAGTTTGGGAACATCACATCATAAACTCAGCAGCTGTCCATGAGGGAGGCACATGTAGAAACATGTGTAAACAAACACAGTGCTGCTAGCTAGAGGGCGTCCCTGTAGTAAAGGAAACAAACTGGCCTTCAAACAAACCTGAGAAAGACAGCTATAGGCTACTATTGACAGGCAGCTGTAGCTATCCATCTTGAAACACACAAGCAGACCAGTGGTTTTCAAACCTCTCTGGTACGCCGGACGTTTAACCTAATCAAGGGCTTGACAATTAGCTAGTTGACAAGTTGAATTAGGTGTGCTAGCGCTGGAATAGATGGAACGGCTGCGGGTCCCGGACGAGAGGTTTGAAAAAACCCTGCTACACTTGAAAGAAATACAATAGAATAGATCAGAACAGAATTGAATAGAATAATATCTACCAGTAGAAAATATAATATAATTAATTGGACGTTGTTGCTAGCTAGCTTTAGGCTCGTTTTTTCAAGTTGTATAAAATAAGCACATTTGGTTAATCTGATTTTGAGTTGTGGTCTTGCAAGACCGCTCAATAATAAAAGAACGAAGAGGGAAAATACAAACTCACCAGTAAATGTTGACAGATGTTGTCTGGTCCTTGACCTTGGCCTGGTGAAGGGATTGAACTGAAGCCAGGGTACAGTGCTCAGCGAGTCAGGTGCTTGTAGACTCAATGGAATCTGCCTGTATGAAGAAGTTATGCTGCTACTAGCCACACATAATCCAGACGACTTTTAGATAAATGATTGAAAGTCAAACTGACTTAATTCAGCTATTTTCCTAAAACATATTTTGCCTCCAGTCAAGAAAATCCTGCAATTCTCGCCAGACAGACAGTAAGGTTAACTCGACCAAATTGTCCGCGCGCTAGGAGGACAGATCTTTTGCCACCAAGAGCGAAGCGCGCGACTCCAACAATTTGGCTCCGAAACCATACGCATCAAAACTCTGGAGGAGAACTTCGTAGCCAGTCCAGACACAGATCCAGGACCAGATTACCATACTCCCATACTATCCTTAATCATTAGGGGAGTGAACAAATATCTGACTCTGCATCAGTAGTTAGGCTAAAGTTATAATTAATTGGAGCTAGAATGAAGTTGTCCATAGTAGACAAGACATAGTCTTAGGTCGGGTTTACCATGTAGAAATATTCAAAAGCCGCGCAATCCAAGCGGCATTAACTTGCTTTCATAGGATTTGGAAAGGAGTTTATGTGGATGTAGTCAAGGAAACGTAATTAAAACGGTCCACAGTTTGAAGTTGTTAGGTTTTAGTGACACCTGCTGGTAAGAAGGAGTATCGTGAGTAATATACCTGTTGCACTCAAAATAAATGGACTGTAAAGACGTGTATTTTATCTTGTTTAAACAATTAATCATGCATGGCTTATCTTACAGAGAGAATAAACTGGCAGAAGCAGATTAATTAAACCATTTAAAAATGTTAACCATTCTTCACTCAATCATGACTGGGAGTGAGTGTTACAATGGCTCCTATCTCCTTGGCTCATTGCATTCTCTTTCAGAACCACTCACAGTGCATTCAACACTGAAACAGGCATCTGTCTACTTCGAGGTTTGAGTCATCTGAGGATATATTGGGTCTTATCTGTAACATCTATGTACAAAAACTAAAGCAGGAAGCACCAGTGACTCGTCAATGAAGAAGTGGTCAGATGACGCAGATGCAAAGCTACAGGACTGTTTTGCTAGCACAGACTGGAATATGTTCCGGGATTCATCTGATGGTATTGAGGAGTACACCACAAAGGTCAGTGGCTTCATCAATAAGTGCATTGATGATGTCGTCCCCACAGTGACCGTACGTACATACCCCAACCAGAAGCCATGGATTACAGGCAACATCCGCACTGAGCTAAAGGGTAGAGCTGCCGCTTTTAAGCGTCTAACCCGGACGCTTATAAGAAATCCCACTATGCCCTCCGATGAACCATCAAACAGGCAAAGCTTCAATACAGGACTAAGATTGAATCGTACTACACCGGCTCCGACACTCGTCGGATGTGGCAGGGCTTGCAAACTATTACAGACTACAAAGGGCAGCACAGCCACGAGCTGCACAGTGACACAAGCCTACCAGACGAGTTAAATCACTTCTATGCTCGCTTCGAGGCAAGCAACACTGAAGCATGCATGAGAGCATCATCTGTTCCGGACGACTGTGTGATCACGCTCTCCGTAGCCAATGTGAGTAAGACCTTTGAACAGGTCAACATTCACAAGGCCGCAGGGCCAGACAGATTACCAGGACGTGTACTCAGAGCATGCGCTGACCAACTGGCAAGTGTCTTCACTGACATTTTCAACTAGTCCCTGACTGAGTCTGTAACACCAACATGTTTCAAGCAGACCACCATAGTCCCTGTGCCTAAGAACACTAAGGTAACCTGCCTAAATGACTACAGACCCGTAGCACTTACGTCTGTAGTCATGAAGTGCTTTGAAAGGCTGGTCCTGGCTCACATCAACCCCATTATCCCAGAAACCCTAGACCCACTCAATTTGCTAACCGCCCCAACAGATCCACGGATGATGCAATCTCTATTGCACTCCACACTGCCCTTTCCCACCAGGACAAAAGGAACACCTATGTGAGAATGCTATTCATTGACTACAGCTCAGTGTTCAACACCATAGTATGAAAATGTATGCACTCACTAACTGTAAGTCGCTCTGGATAAGAGCGTCTGCTAAATGACTAAAATGTAAAATGTAAATAGTGCCCTCAAAGCTCATCACTAAGCTAAGGACCCTGGGACTAAACACCTCCCTCTGCAACTGGATCCTGGACTTCCTGTCGGCCGCCCCCAGGTGGTATGGGTAGGTAACAACACATCTGCCACGCTGATCCTCAACATGGGGGCCCTCAGGGGTGCGTGCTCAATCCCCTTCTGTACTCCCTGTCCACCCATGACTGCATGGCCAGGCACGACTCCAACACCATCATTAAGTTTGCCGATGACACAACAGTGGTAGGCCTGATCACCAACAACGATGAGACAGTTTATAAGGAGGAGTTCAGAGACCTGGCCGTGTGGTGCCAGGATAACAACCTCTCCCTCAGCGTGATCAAGACAAAGGAGATGATTGTGGACTACAGGAGAAGAAGAACCGAGCACGCCCTCATTCTCATCGACGGGGCTGTAGTGGAGCAGGTTGAGAGCTTCAAGTTCCTTGGTGTCCACATCACCAACAAACTATCATGGTCCAAACACACCAAGACAGTCGTGAAGACTGCACGACAAAGCCTATTCCCCCTAAGGAGACTGAAAAGATTTGGCATGGGTCCTCAGATCCTCAAAAGGTTCTACAGCTGCACCATCGAGAGCATCCTGACTGGTTGCATCACTGCCTGGTATGGCAACTGCTTGCCCTCCGACCGCAAGGCACTACAGAGGGTAGTGCGTACGGCCCAGTACATCACTGGGGCCAAACTTCCTGCCATCCAGGACCTCTATACCAGGCGGTGTCAGAAGAATGCCCTAAAAATGGTCAAAGACTCCAGCCAACCTAGTCATAGACTGTTCTCGGTACCGGAGCGCCAAGTCTAGGTCCAAAAGGCTTCTTAACAGCTTCTACCACTACTAGACACCAATAAGATACTTGCTTGGGCCAAGAAACACGAGCAATGGACATTAGACCGGTGGAAATGTGTCCTTTGGTCTGGAGTCCAAATTTGAGATTTTTAGTTCCAGCCACCATGGCTTTGTAAGACGCGGTGTGGGTTAACGGATGATCTCCGTATGTGTATTTCCCACCGTAAAGCATGGAGGATTAGGTGTTATGTTGTGGGAGTGCTTTGCTGGTGACACTGTCTGTGATTTATTTAGAATTCAAGGCACACTTAACCAGCATGGCTACCACAGCATTCTGCAGCGATACGCCATCTCATCTGGTTTGGGCTTAGTGGGATTATCATTAGTTTTTCAACAGGACAATGACCCAACACACTTCCAGGCTGTGTAAGGGCTATTTGACCAAGAAGGAGAGTGATGGAGTGGTTTATCAGATGACCTGGCCTCCACAATCACCCAACCTCAACCCAAATGAGATGCAGCCAACAAGTGCTCAGCATATTTGGGAACTCCTTCAAGACTGTTGGAAAAGCATTCCTGGTGAAGCTGGTTGAGGGAATGCCAAGAGTGTGCAAAGCTGTCGTCAAGGCAAAAGGGTGGCTATTTGAAGAATCTAAAATCTCAAATATATTTTGATTTGTTTAACACTTTTTTGGTTACTACATGATTCCATATGTGTTATTTCATAGTTTGGATGTCTTCACTATTATTCTACAATGTAAAAAATAGTAAAAATAAAGAAAAACCCTTGAATGAGTAGGTGTGTCCAAACTTTTGACTGGTAGTGTGTATATATATATATATGTATATAATTTTTTTACACATATACTGAACAAAAATATAAATACAACACGTAAAGTGTTGTTCCCATGTTTCATGAGCTGAACTAAAATATCCCAGAACATTTCCATATGCACAAAAAGCGTAGTTCTCTTAAATTTTGTGCACAAATTTGTTTACATCCATGTTAGTGAGCATTTCTCCTTTGCTAAAATAATCCATCCACCTGACAGGTGTGGCATATCAAGAAGCTGATTAAACTGCATGATCATCACATACATTCACCTTGTGCTGGGGACAATAAACAGCCACTTTAAAATGTGCAGTTTTGTCACACAACACAATGCTACATATGTCTCAACATTTGAGGGAGCATGCAACTGGCATGCTGACTGCAGGAATGTCCACCAGAGCTGTTGCCAGAGAATTTAATGTTAATTTCTCTACCATAAGCAGTCTTCAACGTCGTTTTAGAGAATTTGGCAGTATGTCCAACTGGCCCCAAAACTGCAGACCACATGTAACCATGCCAGCCCAGGACCTCCACATCTGGCTTCTTCAGGATAATCTGAGACAAGTCACACGGACAGCTGATGTAACTGTGGGTTTTGCACAACTGAAGGATTTCTGCACAAACTGTCAGAAACCGTCTCAGGGAAGCTCAGCTCGTCGTCCTCACCAGGGTCTTGACCTGACTGCAGTTCATCGTTGTAACGGACTTCAGTGGGCAAATGCTCATTTTCGATGGCCATTGGCACGCTGGAGAAGTGTGCTCTTCATGGATGAATCCCGGTTTCAACTGTACAGATGGCAGACAGCGTGTATGGCGTCGTGTGGGCGAGCCGTTTGCTGATGTCAACGTTGTGAACAGAGTGCCCCACGGTGGCGGTGGGGTTATGGTATGGGCAGGCATAAGTTACGGACAATGAAAACAATTGTATTTGATCTATGGCAATTTGAATGCACAGCGATACCGTGATGAGATCATGAGGCCCATTATCGTTCCATTCATCCGCCGCCATCACCTCATGTTTCAGCATGATAATGCATGGCCCCATGTTGCAAGGATCTGTACACAATGTCTGGAAGCTGAAAATGTCCCAGTTTTTCCGTGGCCTGCATATTCACCAGATATACCAGCCATTGAGCATGTTTGGAATGCTCTGGATGGATGTGTACGACAGCGTGTTCCAGTTCCCTCCAAAATCCAGCAACTTCGCACAGCCATTGAAGAGGAGTGGGACAACATTCCACAGGCCACAATCAACAGCCTGATCAACTCTATGCAAAGTAGATGTGTCACGCTGCATGAGGCAAATGGTGGTCACACCAGATACTGACTGGTTTTCTGATCCACGCCCCTATCATTTTTTTAAAGGTATCTGTGACCAACAGATGCATATCTCTTTTCCCAGTCATGTGAAATCCATAGATTAGGGCCTAATGAATGTATTTCAATTGACTGATTTCCTTATATGAACTGTAACTCAGTAAAATCTTTGAAATTGTTGCATGTTCAGTTAATATTTTTGTTCAGTGTATTTAACCCCTTCTTTTTGATGGCACAAAACTACCTCCATACTTCCATTAGTTTGTATGGGTTACCTTCAGATGAGTCCTGTGTGACACTTGTGGTGGTTGTAGAGCAAAACGGAGCACACCACCATGTACGGACGCTACAGACAGAAGTTGGCACATCAGCGTTACCCACTTCAGACTCCCCCCATGACACTTGTTGGAGTCGTAGAGCAAAACGGAGAACACCATCGTGTTCGTGAGTCTCTCCTCTCCATAATCGTTTTTTTAGACCAAACCATTCAGAAGCTACAGAGGTTTTCGTGAGAAGACTGATTTTCAGGATGTCTCATGGTCTGACAAACACCGCTGTAGCTCGGCCACCTTCCACCAAAGATGCGGAAGGCCGGCACAGGCGGATGAGTTGGATTGAGACGCAGCCCATGCAAAGAAACTGATGATATCTTTAGCTTAAACGGACTAATTTTGATGGGAATTTTTTTATTGTGTTACATAGATTGACACACAGTTGCTGGGGTAACTCACAGTGTGTCTGGGTGTAGGGTCCAGGAGATAGAGGTGATCAAAGCCCCAGGCAGGCAGTCGGGGGATACAGTATATAGCGATACTCATACCTCCTCCTTTGTAAAGCGTTAGCTAGTGAAGCTTGTGGGTGACATTGAACGCACCCATTGTTTTCAGGTTGTCATAAGGGACTACAAAGATCAGGTGAGATGAGGTGCGTTTCCCCCTGTACAAAAGCCTTCAGAGGCTGCGTTTAGACATAGCCCAATTCTTATATTTTTCTCCACTAAGTGGTCTTTTTGACCAATCACATCAGATCTTTTCACATCAGATATTTATCAGAGCTGATCTGATTGGTCAAAGTTGGGATGTCTGTGTAAACGCAGCCAGAGAAGCATACTGCTGAGAACACACCTTAATTTGTATTTACAGTGCATTCAGAAAGTATTCAGACCCCTTGCCTTTTTACACATTTTGTTAAGTTACAGCCTTATTCTAAAATTGATTAAACATTTTCCTCATCAATCTACACGCAATACCCCATAATGACAAAGCGAAAACAGGGTTTTTGAAATGTGTGGAATTTCTTTCCTTCTTAATGCGTTTGAGCCAATCAGTTGTATTGTGACAAGGTAGGGGGGGTATACAGAAGATAGCCCTATTT
Source organism: Coregonus lavaretus (assembly GCF_964263955.1). Lineage (NCBI taxonomy): Eukaryota > Metazoa > Chordata > Actinopteri > Salmoniformes > Salmonidae > Coregonus > Coregonus lavaretus. The sequence goes on from NC_140012.1 coordinate 39,859,937, forward strand.
TTCTACAATGTAGAAAATAGTAAAAATAAAGAAAAACCCTTGAATGAGTAGGTGTGTCCAAACTTTTGACTGGTATTGTATTTCTTTCATCATGTGAGATATGTTTGACTAGGTTTATCCTTATCACATTTACCTTTTATGTTATGCAACCTGTTCATGATGTCTCTCCTTTGTTGCAGAACGACACGCAAACCATTACCATGTCCAACCACCAGTCCTCAATAAATATGTCAACATCTGTTTGCTCTCTGACCGGAGCATAGTACCCCTGGTGACAGCTATCCACCCAGTTATCTATCTTGGGTTCCTGAGCCTATTTTTCACCCCCCTTACAGTGCATTGAGCATGTGGAAAAGCACTATATAAAGGCAATCAATTATTATCTGAGCAAAGAAGACAGTTCCTGTTTGTGAAACTTATTGTAGTGGTATTATTTACTGTACAAAACAGCTTGTTCATTCAGTGACGTCCTCACTCTGTGTCTGCTGTGTCTTTGGTGTTGTCACTATCTATCTGAAATTATAAACTGTGTGGGTCGAGCCCTGAATGCTGATTGGCTGAAAGCCGTGGTATATCAGACCGTATACCACGGGTATGACAAAATATTTCATTTTACTGCTCTAATTACATTATAAACAGTTTATAATAGCAATAAGGCACCTCAGGGGTTTGTGGTATATTGCCAATATACCACGGCTAAGGACTGTATCCAGGCACTCCGCGTTGTGTCATGCATAAGAACAGCCCTTAGCCGTGGTATATTGGCAATGTACCACACCCCCTCGGCCTTATTGCTTAAAAGTATAATCTCTGTCACTGTAAAACCCAACAGCAAACAAACAGTATCAAACAACATTGTCATAACTGTACATATCATACAAATTCATTATACAAATGGTTTCTCCAAAGAATTGCCGACTTGAAATTCCAGACGACGTCGGCAAAAATAGTATTTTACTGTAAAATGTAACGGTGTAAAACCAGTAGCCAGATCTTAAAAAGGCTTTGTCCAGCATTTTGTTTAAAAGGCAACGTTATAGTATACCATTTATAAGACCAGTCCACTAGCGTTTCTTTCATTGTGAAATTAGACCACAGGTGTGAAACACATTTGAATGCTTTGTGTCATTGGGTGAGGCAACAGAGCAAAAAGAACCACAGATCATCCACAAATATCGTACACATAGTACTATATATATACTATACTATATAGCTGAACAGTTAATATGTTGACATACTGTATTCATGGAAACATATTATGCACAATATAGTCAATATGTCTCAGACACGATCTGTTGTCAAAACTTCCTTTTGGGGTCCAAGGCTAGTGACCCGTAATGTCAATCCACAGCCTCTGAGCATGGCAGGTTCCTTCCACATCTTCGTTCCACCATGGAGCTCAGGTGAGATTCTTGTGGGTCTGGAGGCCTAGAACATCCAGTCCCTGTGACAACTTCCTGGTCTGTGGGGTAATGGAGGGCTGTGAGGGATCACCCCTCGTTGAACACACCCTTGAAGCTCATGTGGTGAGCCTAGATGAGCTGCAGTAGTGAGCAACACCAACTTCCTGTCCCTGTGATGACAACATACTGTCCCAAGGACTTCCTTTTCCTGTTTCGGCCGGTTGCTAGGAGATCTTGCAGCTGTTGCCGGTGCAGCTCTGTGCGGCCGCCGGGCTGAGCTGCGGAGGGCGGATACATTTTTTATTTTTGAGCAGCTGGCCTCCGGTCCTCTTGGTGGCGATGTGGGTGGTGTTGACGGCAGTGACGGAGTAGGAGCTTCCGTGCATCATGCGGGCATTGAGGCCGTTGGCCATGGAGAAAGACTTGAGGTGGGACTTGAGGGCCAGGGGGAGAGGAAGCTTGTCAACCAGGTGGACAGGGGTGCAGGACACGATGGAACGACAGCACAGGTCCTGGAGACTCAACACTAAGAAAGAGAGAGAAAGGGGGGAGGGGAGAGAGAGAGAGAGAGAGAGAGAGAGAGAGAGAGAGAGAGAGAGAGAGAGAGAGAGAGAGAATTTAATATTTCACAAATAGCAATAATACACCACGAGAGGGCACTATTGTGTTAAACAGAGACAGAGACAGAGAGAGCGACAGAGAGAGAGACAGAGAGAGCGAGAGAGAATAAGCTGCTCTAGGCTCAGTGTTCACTGCCTCACCTTTGTTGGGTCTCCAAAGTCTCTCCATACCGTGCCTCATCAGGACTATCCTGGCCAGCTCTGTGAAGGACTCTGTGATGTTGAAGTTGCACAGCGGGCTGACCTCGAAGAAGGTGACCCCTAACCTCTCAGCGTACAGCTGGGCCTGCTCCGTGGTCACCTGACGCTTGTAGGCCAGGTGTAACCGGTTACCCACTAGGATCTTGGGCACTCCTGGCGCATGCTGGGTAGACAGGAAGGGAAACAAGAAGTGGTGAGGTACAGATTCTGTTAGTACACCAGGATGGATAAGGGCGTGTGTGTTGCATAGTGTTCCTCCCTGTATTCAGTAACATAACGTGGCAATACAAAGGGGGGCAAAAAGCTTTTCAAGAATCAATCGTTGAGTATCCTAGCATATTTTATTTTCACTGAAGTTGAATAATATTATTCACATAACATGAGCTATCTTGGAAGTCCAACTCAGTGTGTGGTTAGTTTATGAGTGTGGGTGAGTTGTTTTGGAGCAGAGACGAGAGGCGTGGGTTGGAGTTCTGAGAAGGTTTAGTCATTCTCACAAGCAGATATTGAGCAACGTGTCTTACATCATAGAGCGATTCAGTGATGTGGTCTGCGTCCCAAATGGCACTATATTCCCTTTAAAGTGCAGAAAGTATATTCCCTTTAAAGTGCACTACTTTTGACCAGAACCCTTTGGGGAATAGGGAGCGATTGATCGATGTCTCTTACCTCATCTATCTCCTTTATCCATCTGTCAATACCATCGAAGGACCATCGGTTGGTGATGTCATAGACCAAGATCACACCCTGAGAGAGAGAGAGCGAGAGATGGGGCAGGGGTATTGTGAAAATAGAGAGAGACATCATAAAAACAACAATGGAATGGTATCTAGCATGCACTCTAAAACACTCTCTCTCTCTCTCTCTAAGGGGAGATGCACATTATAATGTGTAATATTGTGTACAGCAGGCTACTCAAATTAAATTGAGGTCAGAGAAAATGAAGCATACTATTCCGTTAATGGTGGGAGAGTGTAAACTATTAAAAGGGAAATGCACATTACTGTATAAATCCAATTAGCTAGAGTAGTCTGTCCAACAGCTATTAAGTTTCACTTAATTAAAAAAACTAAGTTTTTTATAAAGTTTTTATTAAGTGCTGGTGGCACCAGCAACTAACACTGAGTATTCAAGCCAATTCTTCATCACTATGCATTCCATAGAACTGTTAGAGAAGCCAGAGATATTTGTGTGAGACTTCTATTTGTTGTATCCTGACCTGACTGCACACACACAATGTACACACACACACACACACACACACACAGTTGAACTCTGATGACTATAGTTATGGTGTGGACACAGTGTTCAAGAAGCACAGCCTTCTGCCTCGCTATGGCAGGGGGTGTCATTGTCACCATGGTAACAGCCAGTCTATGGTCGGTAACGGGCCAATGAGTAATAATTCAAAAAATAATAACTTTATTCACAAAGTAATTTTCATTCATCGCCTGGTATGTGAGAATTCTCAGTAGCCGATCAGCCGTGGTTCAGGATTGGGTAAAGCCAGTAGGGTTCAGTAGTAGCCTATCAATGATGTGGTTGAACTAAATTGATATCCTACATGGTAAAAGGACTGGATCCACTAACAATTTATCATTAAAAAGTGTTGTTTTTTAACAGGCCCATCCACTGCACCCTCCACCATGTTTAGATAGGTGCACCCAGCCACCCATCCTGTACTGTTTCCACAGGAAAGGGTGCTGGGGTCAGTAGTGAGGGTGCTGATATACAAATGGATGTGAAAACATGTACAATGTACTCATGTGTTATGGCTTTACACCCCCCTGCTATATTGTGGATAAAGAGTTACTTGTCTAACAGAGGGTGTTCTTTAATGGAAGCCTCTCCAACATAATCCAGGTAGAATCAGGGATTTCCCAGGGCAGCTGTCTAGGCCCCTTACTTTTTTCAATCATTACTAACGACATGCCACTGGCTTTGTGTATAGCGGATGACTCAACACTATACACGTCAGCTACTACAGCAACTGAAATAACTGCAACACTTAAAGAGTTGCAGTTAGTTTCAGAATGGGTGGCAAGGAATAAGTTAGTCCTAAATATTTCCAAAACTAAAAGCATTGTATTTGGGACAAATCAGTCACTAAACCCTAAACCTCAACTACATATCGTAATGCATAATGTGGAAATTGAGCAAGTTGAGGTGACTAAACTGCTTGGAGTAACCCTGGATTGTAAACTGTTATGGTCAAAACATATTGATACAACAGTAGCTAAGATGGGGTCTGTCCATAATAAAGCACTTCTCTGCCTTCTTAACAACACTATCAACAAGGCAGGTCCTACAGGCTCTAGTTTTGTCGCACCTAGACTACTGTTCAGTAGTGTGGTCAGGTGCCACAAAAAAGGACTTCGGAAAATTGCAGTTGGCTCAGAACAGGGCAGCACGGCTGGCCTTTAAAAGTACACGGAGAGCTAACATTAATGATATGCATGTCAATCTCTCATGGCTCAAAGTGGAAGATAGATTGATGTAATCACTACTTGTTTTTGTAAGAAGTGTTGACAAGCTGAATGTACCGAGCTGTCTGTTTAAACTACTAGCACACAGCCAGGACACCCTTGCATACCCCACAAGACATGCCACCAGAGGTCTCTTTACAATCCCGAAGTCCAGAACAGACTATGGGAGGCACACAGTACTACATAGAGCCATGACTACATGGAACTCTATTCCACATCAGGTAACTGATGCAAGCAGTAGAATCCAATTTGAAAAAACAGCTAAAAATACACCTTATGGAAGAGCGGGGACTGTGAAGAGACACACACAGGTACAGACACATGCATACGCATACATTGTAATATTGTTGTATGGTGGTATTATACATTTTGTATTGTACATTTTGTATTGTAGATATGTAGTGGTGTAATAATGTTATATGATGTACTCTTTTATATTTTGTTTTATATCTAATGTAAGTGCTTTAATGTATTGGACCCCAGGAATACAAATACAAACAACTCACATGCACCCTCTATAATATTAACACAGACACTAACACTTGTGCATATGTAGGCCTACAGCATAGTATTTACAGGTAGTCTGTGGTGGTGATTCTAAAACATTTTAAAAACAGGCTGCTATGTTCTTTATATTGAAATTCTCAAGCTATTCCTTTCCTCAGAGATTAAATCTGTCCTTTGAGTGAGGTTTTCGCAGAACCAAGGTTTTATACATTAGGGTTTACTGAGCAGTAAGCACAGGTTTTATACATTAGGGTTTACACACACACACACACACCTGTGCTCCTCTGGAGTAGGAGCGGAAGATGGTGCAGAAGCGCCCCTGGCCAGATGTGTCCCTGAAACAACACACAAAGGTCAGAGGTCAGGGGTTAAAGGGTCAGCAGGTCATCCACCTGTCAATCAAATCACACAGCATTCCATCCCTAATCTCATGACCTTATTCAGGGCAAGGCATCTGGGTCGTTCCACAAATTCTCTGCCTTTTGAGAAGTGTAACTTGGTTAAAAAAAATAGTTTGATTTCATTTTTTTTTTTAACATTCTGTCATAAAGAGCACATGTTCAACTTAATAAAAAAAAACTAGTTTTTTATTAAGAGTTGAACCAGCTCACCTGCTTTTACACTATGATTTGACTATTAGATGTTCAATGTTTCTTTTGAAAAATATAGTAAAAAAGGAATAGTTTCACCATATTAAAATGAGAGTTCAGTTCACATACACTTAGGTTGGAGTCATTAAAACTCGTTTTTCAACCACTCCACAAATGTCTTGTTAACAAACTATAGTTTTGGCAAGTCGGTTAGGACATCTACTTTGTGCATGACACAAGTAATTTTTCCAACAATTGTTTACAAACAGATTATTTCACTTATAATTCACTGTATCACAATTCCATTGGGTCAGCAGTTTACATACACTAAGTTGACTGTGCCTTTAAACAGCTTGGAAAATTCCAGAAAATTATGTCAAGGCTTTAGAAGCTTCTGATAGGCTAATTGCCATCATTTGAGTCAATTGGAGGTGTACCTGTGGATGTACAAACTCAGTGCCTCTTTGCTTGACATAATGGGGGAAAAAAAAAAAAAATCAGCCAAGACCTCAGAAATATAAAATTGTAGACCTATCAAATCAAATCAAATTTTATTGGTCACATGCGCCGAATACAACAGGTGCAGACATTACAGTGAAATGCTTACTTACAGCCCTTAACAAACAGTGCATTTATTTTAAACAAAAAAAGTAAAAATAAAACAACAACAAAAAAAGTGTTGAGAAAAAAAAAGAGCAGAAGTAAAATAAAGTGACAGTAGGGAGGCTATATATACAGGGGGGTACCGTTGCAGAGTCAATGTGCGGGGGCACCGGCTAGTTGAGGTAATATGTACATGTGGGTAGAGTTAAAGTGACTATGCATAAATACTTAACAGAGTAGCAGCAGCGTAAAAAGGATGGGGTGGGGGGCAGTGCAAATAGTCCGGGTAGCCATGATTAGCTGTTCAGGAGTCTTATGGCTTGGGGGTAGAAGCTGTTGAGAAGTCTTTTGGACCTAGACTTGGCACTCCGGTACCGCTTGCCGTGCGGTAGCAGAGAGAACAGTCTATGACTAGGGTGGCTGGAGTCTTTGACAATTTTGAGGGCCTTCCTCTGACACCGCCTGGTATAGAGGTCCTGGATGGCAGGAAGCTTTGCCCCAGTGATGTACTGGGCCGTACGCACTACCCTCTGTAGTGCCTTGCGGTCGGAGGCCAAGCAGTTGCCATACCAGGCGGTGATGCAACCAGTCAGGATGCTCTCGATGGTGCAGCTGTAGAATTTTTTGAGGATCTGAGGACCCATGCCAAATCTTTTTAGTCTCCTGAGGGGGAATAGGCTTTGTCGTGCCCTCTTCACGACTGTCTTGGTGTGTTTGGACCATGATAGTTCGTTGGTGATGTGGACACCAAGGAACTTGAAGCTCTCAACCTGTTCCACTACAGCCCCGTCGATGAGAATGGGGGCGTGCTCAGTCCTCTTTCTTTTCCTGTAGTCCACAATCATCTCCTTTGTCTTGGTCACGTTGAGGGAGAGGTTGTTGTCCTGGCACCACACGGCCAGATCTCTGACCTCCTCCCTATAGGCTGTCTCATCGTTGTCGGTGATCAGGCCTACCACTGTTGTGTCGTCGGCAAACTTAATGATGGTGTTGGAGTCGTGCCTGGCCATGCAGTCATGGGTGAACAGAGAGTACAGGAGGGGACTGAGCACGCACCCCTGAGGGGCCCCCGTGTTGAGGATCAGTGTGGCAGATGTGTTGTTACTTACCCTTACCACCTGGGGGCGGCCCGTCAGGAAGTCCAGGATCCAGTTGCAGAGGGAGGTGTTTAGTCCCAGGATCCTTAGCTTAGTGATGAGCTTAGAGGGCACTATGGTGTTGAATGCTGAGCTGTAGTCAATGAATAGCATTCTCACGTAGGTGTTCCTCTTGTCCAGGTGGGAAAGGGCAGTGTGGAGTGCAATAGAGATTGCATCATCTGTGGATCTGTTGGGGTGGTATGCAAATTGGAGTGGGTCTAGGGTTTCTGGGATAATGCTGTTGATGTGAGCCATGACCAGCCTTTCAAAGCACTTCATGGCTACAGACGTCAGTGCTACGGGTCGGTAGTCATTTAGGCAGGTTATCTTAGAGTCCTTGGGCACGGGGACTATGGTGGTCTGCTTGAAACATGTTGGTATTACAGACTCAGTCAGGGACATGTTGAAAATGTCAGTGAAGACACTTGCCAGTTGGTCAGCACATGCTCGGAGTACACGTCCTGGTAATCCGTCTGGCCCTGCGGCCTTGTGAATGTTGACCTGCTTAAAAGTCTTACTCACATCGGCTACGGAGAGCGTGATCACATAGTCATCCGGAACAGCTGGTGCTCTCATGCATGCTTCAGTGTTGCTTGCCTCGAAGCGAGCATAGAAGTGGTTTAGCTCGTCTGGTAGGCTTGTGTCACTGGGCAGCTCGCGGCTGTGCTTCCCTTTGTAGTCTGTAATAGTTTTCAAGCCCTGCCACATCCGACGAGCGTCAGAGCCAGTGTAGTACGATTCAATCTTAGACCTGTATTGACTCTTTGCCTGTTTGATGGTTCGTCGGAGGTCATAGCGGGATTTCTTATAAGCGTCCGGGTTAGAGTCCCGTTCCTTGAAAGCGGCAGCTCTATCCTTTAGCTCAGTGCGGATGTTTCCTGTAATCCATGGCTTCTGGTTGGGGTATGTACGTACGGTCACTGTGGGGACGACATCATCGATGCACTTATTGATGAAGCCAGTAACTGATGTGGTGTACTCCTCAATGCTGTCTGAAGAATCCCGGAACATGTTCCAGTCTGTGCTAGCAAAACAGTCCTGTAGCTTAGCATCTGCGTCATCTGACCACTTTTTTATTAACCGAGTCACTGGTGCTTCCTGCTTTAGTTTTTGCTTATAAGCAGGAATCAGGAGGATAGAGTTATGGTCAGATTTGCCAAATGGAGGGCGAGGGAGAGCTTTGTATGCGTCTCTGTGTGTGGAGTAAAGGTGGTCTAGAGTTTTTTTCCCTCTGGTTGCACATTTAACATGCTGTTAGAAATTAGGTAGAACGGATTTAAGTTTCCCTGCATTAAAGTCCCCGGCCACTAGGAGCGCTGCATCTGGATGAGCGTTTTCCTGTTGATTAATGGCCTTGTACAACTCATTCAGTGAAATCTTAATGCCAGCAGTGGTTTGTGGTGGTAAATAGACAGCTATGAAAAATATAGATGAAAACTCTCTTGGTAAATAGTGTGGTCTACAGCTTATCATAAGATACTCTACCTCAGGCGAGCAAAACCTCGAGACTTCCTTAGTATTTGGTTTTGTGCACCAGCTGTTGTTTACAAATATACACAGACCGCCACCCCTTGTCTTACCGGAGTCAGCCGTTCTGTCCTGCCGATGTAGCGTATAGCCTGCTAGCTGAATGTTATCATTGTCGTCGTTCAGCCACGACTCGGTGAAACATAATATATTACAGTTTTTAATGTCCCGTTGGTAGGATAACCGTAATCTTAAATCGTCCACTTTATTTTCAAAAGATTGAACGTTGGCTAATAGGATTGATGGAAGAGGCAGTTTACTCGCTCGCCGTCGGATCCTTACAAGGCACCCCGATCTGCGTCCACGATATCTCCGTCTCTTCTTCACGCGAATGACGGGGATTTGGGCCTTGTCGGGTGTCTGTATGATATCCTTCGCGGCCGCCTCGTTGAAGAAAAAATATTCGTCCAATACGAGGTGAGTAATCGCTGTCCTGATATCCAGAAGCTCTTTTTGGTTATAAGAGACGATGGCAGAAACATTATGTACAAAATAAATTACAAATAACGCGGAAAAACACACATAATAGTACAATTGGTTAGAGGGCTGTAAAACGGCAGCCATCTTCTCCGGCGCTGTTCTCTGGCTTTCATGATGCTGATAAAGATAGCATCTTTACAGACGGTCCCTAACTGCGCATTCGCATTCTCTCAAGATGCTGAAATAAATAAATCATATTTCTCCACTCCTGTTCCCAAGTCAAAATGTACACCTCCTTTGGCCGCCATTCCTTCCAGTTCTCTGCTGCAAATGACTGGAACGAACTGCAAAAATCTCTAAAGCTGGAGACTCTTATCTCCCTCACTAACTTTAAGCATCAGTTGTCAGAGCAGCTTACCGATCACTGCACCTGTACACAGCCCATCTGTAATTAGCCCACCCAACTACATCATCCCCATATTGTTATTTACATTGTTATTTATTTTGCTCATTTGCACCCCAGTATCTCTATTTGCACATCATCTTCTGCACATCTATCACTCCAGTGTTAATACTAAATTGTAATTATTTTGCACTATGGCCTATTTATTGCCTTACCTCCATAACTTACTACATTTGCACACACTGTATATATATTTTCTGTTGTGTTTTTGACTGTACATTTTGTTTTGTTTATTCCATATGTAACTCTGTGTTGTTGTTTTTAATCGCACTGCTTTGCTTTATCTTGACCAGGTCGCAGTTGTAAATGAGAACTTGTTCTCAACTGGCTTCCCCGGTTAAATAAAGGTGAAATAAAATAAAAAATAAAAAAACATTTGGGGTATAATTTTACTGCAAGAAATGCTTAATTCTGCAAGAGTTAATGTTAAGACTGTGAGAGGTTATAGACCTACAGTCAGTGTCCAGATTTCAGTTTCCATTTAACCCATCTGAACAGAAGGCTACAGTGCCCTTGATGTGCCACAGGCCTATTTGAAGTCCCCTTACTGTGACTGCCGAATTTGTATAGCGCCTAACAATCATCACACATGACATAGGCACTGCTATCATCCTCTTTCACCACTTCACCAAATCTTTCCCAAACATTAGACTACTGTTCTGACCCTCCCTTCTCTTTATTTCCAACTTTCCATTTCACAGCTTTTCTCTTACTGAATTATACTCCGAGATTGTCCTTTTTTGCCTCAGTGGATCGACATTAACTTCTCGCTCCCAAAAGCATTTGTTGATTGGTGTGCTATTTGGCACACAAAGTTATGCCCTAACGCACTAATGCCAGATAGCCAAAAAATAAAACCTAAATGTAGTCTATAGATATACACTACTGTTCAAAGGTTTGAGGTCACTTAGAAATGTCCTTGTTTTCCATGAAAACATACATGAAATTAGTTTGAATAGGAAATATAGCAAAATGCATTGGAAATGTAGTCATTGACAAGGTTAGAAATAATGATTTATAATTGAAATAATAAATTGTGTCCTTCAAACTTTGCTTTTATCAAAGAACCCTCCATTTGCAGCAATTACAGCCTTGCAGACCTTTGGCATTCTAGTTGTCAATTTGTTGAGGTAATCTGAAGAGATTTCACCCCATGCTTCCTGAAGCACATCCCACAAGTTGGATTGGCTTGATGGGCACTTCTTACGTACCATACGGTCAAGCTGCTCCCTCAACAGCTCAATAGGGTTGAGATCCGGTGACTGTGCTGGCCACTCCATTATAGACAGTATACCAGCTGACTGCTTCTTCCCTAAATAGTTATTGCATAGTTTGAAGCTGTGCTTTGGGTCATTGTCCTGTTGTAGGAGGAAATTGGCTCCAATCAAGCACCGTCCACAGGGTATGGCGTTGCAAAATGGAGTGATAGCCTTCCTTCTTCAAGATCCATTTTACCCTGTACAAATCTCCCACTTTACCACCACCAAAGCACCCCCAGACCATCACATTGCCTCCACCATGCTTGACAGATGGCATCAAGCACTCCTCCAGCATCTTTTCATTTGGTCTGCGTCTCACAAACGTTATTCTTTGTGATCCGAACACCACAAACTTCGATTTGTCTGTCCATAACACTTTTTTCTAATCTTCCTCTGTCCAGTGTCTGTGTTCTTTTGCCCATCTTAATCTTTTATTTTTATTGGCCAGTCTGAGATATGTATTTTTCTTTGCAACTCTGCCTAGAAGGTCAGCATCCCGGAGTCGCCTCTTCTCTGTTGACGTTGACACTGGTGTTTTGCGGATACTATTTAATGAAGCTGCCAGTTGAGGACCTGTGAGGCGTCTGTTTCTTAAACTAGACACTCTAATGTATTTTTCCTCTTGCTCAGTTGTGCACCGGGGCCTCCCACTCCTCTTTCTATTCTGGTTAGAGCCAGTTTGCACTGTTCTGTGAAGGGAGTAGTACACAGCGTTGTACGAGATCTTCAGTTTCTTGGCAATTTCTCGCATGGAATAGCCTTCATTTCTCAGAACAAGAATAGACTGACGAGTTTCAGAAGAAAGTTATTATTTTCTGGCCATTTTGAGCCTGTAATCGAACCCACAATTGCTGATGCTCCAGATACTCAATTAGTCTCAAGAAGGCCAGTTTTATTGCTTCTTTAATCAGCACAACAGTTTTCAGCTGTGCTAACATAATTGCAAAAGGGTTTTCTAATGATCAATTAGCCATTTAAAATGATAAACTTGGATTAGCAAACACAACGTGCCATTGGAACACAGGACTGATTATTGCTGATAATGGGCCTTGGTATGCCTATGTAGATATTCCATTAAAAATCAGCCGTTTCCAGCTACAATAGCCATTTTCAACATTAACAATGTCTACACTGTATTTCTGATCAATTTGATGTTATTTTAAATGGACAAAATAAATGCTTTTCTTTCGAAAACAAGGACATTTCTAAGTGACCCCAAACTTTTGAACGATAGTGTATATTGCACAAGAATTATACATTTCTGGATTTTTTTGTATGTATTGTTTTGTCTTTATACAACCCTCCCACCACCCATCAGCCCTTCATCCACTCAATATCTAAACTCGCCCGCCCCGTGGATATAACCGCTGGGACTGTGGGTTATGAGTCAACCCGCGCATCACTAATTACTTTAGTGCCTTGTTGCATACATATGCCTGTTTTGGAATATTTATATTCTGTATATTTAAAAAAAGAAATCGCTCTGTCATTTATGACATTATTGTGGAGTCACTACAATGTTGTTGATCCATCCTCAGTTTTTTCTCCCATCACAGCCATTGAACTCTGTAGTTGTTTTAACATCACCAATGGCCTCATGGTGACATCCCTGAGCAGTTTCCTTCCTGTCCTGCAGCTCAGTTCAGAAGGATGACTGCATCTTTGATGTGTCTGGGTGGTTTAATACATCATCCACATAGTAATTATTAACTTGACCATACTTAAAGAGATATTCAATGTCTGATTTGTTATTGTTACCATCTACCAATCACTGCCCTTCTTTATGAGGCTTTCCAAAAGCTCCCTGGTCTCTGTAGTTGAATCTGTGCTTGAAATTCAATAGTTGACTGATGGACCATACAGATGTTGTATGTATGGGGGACAGAGGAAGGGGTAGTCATTCAAAAATGATGTCAACCCCTATTATTTCACACTGAATGAGTCCATATAACTTATATGATTTGTTAAGCCAAATTTTACTTCTTGAACTAATTTAGGAATGTCTAAACAAAGACGGTGAATATTTATGCAACGACTATATTTTAGTTATTAAATTTTTATTAATTTGTAAAAACCTTTTTCACTTTGACATAGTATTTTGTTTACCAAATAGTACAATTAAATATATTTGAATTCATAACGCAACAAAATGTGAAAAAAAGTTAAAATGGGGTGTAGACTTTCTATATAGGCTCTTCATTTAATATAACAAGCTTTTAAAAAATCAATATTTGTGCACAATTTCTACTTAAAATATCAAAAGGCACTCTTTTCGTGGAACGACCCATCTATTGCTGTCGGCAAACAACCAACCAATAATTTGTCAGACAATCACCAATGATTATCTATGTTTAGCAACACTAATCACTTCTCAAATGTATAGCATATTTGGCTGTGAAATTCAGACAATTCATACATCCCACATAATTGGTCTTACAAAGAGAGGATTAATAGCATATATTCAAACCCTACTGTGGTGTAATAAACCTATTATCCAATAATTAAAAACACAAAAATCATCTGCAATAAAACACTGGTATTTTAAGTATTTAAAATAATGCAATCTGAAAGGGTAGTGAGAGAGCAGATTGCATTCTCCAGACCTGGATGCCAGAGCAGTGTTTGGGTTGGCACGCACGCGCGCACGCACGCACACACTCTGGCCATAGGCCTAGACTTCTGACTAGTAGATTTGAAATCCAGCTGTGTTTTTAATTCGATGAGAGAGTGCATCGTCACGCGCATATAAAACACTGAATAGTTGTTTCTTGATATGATTTGATATACTGACACTACAAACCATCCGGTACACACACATCTCATCCACCAGCCAGCCTTTTCTCTTCTGAGAGGCAGCCTGGGGATGACGTTAGTTACACACCAGCCTACTATGGCGGGAGAAGATTTTGTTTTATAGGGGAAAGAAATACAAATAAAGGAGAATAACCTTACATTGTTTAGATGCTCATATTCTCCTTTCTTCTCACAAGCTGCAGCTTTGCAATCAGCTTATTGTGTTTATCCCTAGGGTTAGGGTTATTGTGTTTATCCCTAGGATTAGGGTTATTGTGTGTTTCCCTAGGGTTAGGGTTATTGGGTGTATCCCTAGGGTTAGGGTTATTGTGTGTATCCCTAGGGTTAGGATTATTGGGTGTCTCCCTAGGGTTACTCCACATCCATGCCAAGTTGCCAATTTTCACAACTGGCTAATTCTGCACGCTAACCGCTTGCTAGCTCTTTGCTAATGTGTTACCTACGCTATTATTTACCAATGTTCCACCATGCCTCCCTAGCTCTTTGCTAATGCTACACTAGCCACGCTAGCATTTTACCACTGTTCCCCCAATGCCACGCTAGCATTTTACCACTGTTCCCCCAATGCCACGCTAGCATTTTACCACTGTTCCCCCAATGCCACGCTAGCATTTTACCACTGTTCCCCCAATGCCACGCTAGCCAGCTGTGATTAGCGTGTAGCCACGGGGAGGAGGATAGAGAGCATTTCTAACACCCCCTCTGTTAAAGCACTAAATCGTCTCATCCTCTTAGACATCAAACTAAGTTTCCAGATTAATAATTCAATATTGACTCGACTAAAAGCGAAAACCCTCTAAAAATAAAAGTACTGCTCTCAGGGTAGGGGTTAGGACTAGAGTGGAGAGGCGGGGATGGCAGAGGAGACACGATGGGGACCACAGAGTGTGTGTGTGTGTGTGTCCTTCCCTCATCTCTATTCTGCTGCTATTGACAAAATGGCTCCAATCCCCCTCAGTGTAATCAGACTCACATGTTTCTTCTTGAGCCTCTTTACAGAGCTCATCTCTGCCTTTACTCTTCTCCTTACAACAAGGTCTGCCTCTCTCTGACCTCATTCAGGACAACACTCTATTATTTCCCTAATCTGATCAACATGATACAGTCAGGCAGCATCATCTATTTGATAAGACCGGGGGCTGTGTACCAAACTCTATCCCCTTCATACAGCCGTATGGGGACCTGGTAGTGCACTACCATAGACAGCCGTATGGGGACCTGGTAGTGTACTACCATAGACAGCCGTATGGGGACCTGGTAGTGCACTACCATAGCCAGCCGTATGGGGACCTGGTAGTGCACTACCATAGACAGCCGTATGGGGACCTGGTAGTGCACTACCATAGACAGCCGTATGGGGACCTGGTAGTGCACTACCATAGACAGCCGTATGGGGACCTGGTAGTGCACTACCATAGACAGGATCTAGGAGGCCATAGAGGCACATTTTAAGTTTAAATATCCCTGATGTGGAATTGGGATGAGTTTAGCAGGGTAACATGTGTGTGTTTGTGTACAGTGACTTCACTCACCAGAGCTGCAGCTTGACTCTTCTTCCATCTAGGAGTATCGTAGTCGTCTTGTAGTCGATTCCTGCCAACAACATAAAACAACGTTAATACCATCTGTCTTAGTCTGCTCTGAATGTATCTAGGCCTTGGCAGTATGTCTGAACTGTCATGGTCATTCTACATGAGATAGAGAGAGAGGGGGGGGGGGGGGGGGAGAGGGGGAGAGAGAGAGAGGGGGGAGAGAGAGAGGAGAGAGAGGGGGGGGGAGAGGGGGGGGAGAGAGAGAGGGGGGAGAGAGAGAGGAGAGAGAGAGAGAGAGAGAGAGAGAGATAGAGAGAGAGGAGAGAGAGAGGAGAGAGAGAGAGAGAAAGAGGAGAGAGAGAGAGAGAAAGAGAGGAGAGAGGCGAGAGAGAGAGGAATAAGAGGATACTAATGGGGCTCTCTCTGTATGTTTCAGGAGGAATCAAGAGGTAACATGTGGAAGAAGAACTCTCCATCTGTCATCCAGCAGGAAACAGATTAAACTTTAACACTGAGCGAGTGAACATGTCTGCATCCCCTATGGGCCCTGGTCCAAAGTAGTGCACTAAAATGAGGAATAAGGAGGAGGGCAGACGTGTGAAGGCAACGCTGTAATCTCTCTCCAGCAGATCTGCACAGATTAAACGCACACACACACACGGGTCACTCAGATGACTCCTAAAAAGCATCTAGAGGTATTAGACATTCCAAAGTGACACTGGGATGGAAATCTGATCCTGTTGAAAATCCCCTGACCTTAGAAGGGCCCCCCGACTCCTAAAGCAGTGAAGACAGCTTCCTCTTATCATTCCTTGCATCACAAATCACTCAAATCACTCACGACACTGCACTCACACTGCAACCATCACACTGGACCTTTTCAAGTGCTGATTCCATAATCTGGAACATTTAGCTAAGTACTTGAAATCGTCTTACGTTGTTGATTACGACGGCATATTGGCATAATGTCAAATACTGGTGTGCACAGACAGACACACACTAATGTGCTTAGTGGCAGAGATGCAATGAGACTCCACATGACCCAGCTGTGTTTTCTCATCAGACACGTAGGTGGGGTCAGAGGGCAGGATTCCTAGTCTGTCTGTGTGTGTCTGTGTGTGTCTGTGTGTGCGTGTGTCAAAGGCCAGGATTCCGGGTTCTCTCTGTAGACCAGATCCAGTGTTAACCCATCAGCCCACAGACGTTACGCTATCACCACGGAATGACGTGTGTGTGTGTGTGTGTGTGTGTGTGTGTGTGTGTGTGTAGATTACAATAATGTGTGTTTGTATAGAAATCAAACTAAATCCATGACCATGTAAGGGTTAAGTTACAGTACTGATGATGAAATCCCCACTGGATCTCACCCAGAGATGACTCATACTGCACAGCACAGATAGCTACATAATGTAGGCAGCAGCGCACACACACAAACACACACAAACACACACACACACACACGCGCACAGACACACACACACACACTCACACACAAGCACAGACACACACACTGCATGTGTGAGTATTATAATGAAGCTTCAGTATGTATTCAGAGCCTTGAAATGTCTGGAAGCAGCAGTGTACTGTGTGTCTGCTCAATGAGAGGTCCTGATATGTACTGTGTGTCTGCTCAATGAGAGGTCCTGATATGTACTGTGTGTCTGCTCAATGAGAGGTCCTGATATGTACTGTGTGTCTGCTCAATGAGAGGCCCTGATATGTACTGTGTGTCTGCTCAATGAGAGGTCCTGATATGTACTGTGTGTCTGCTCAATGAGAGGTCCTGATATGTACTGTGTGTCTGCTCAATGAGAGGTCCTGATATGTACTGTGTGTCTGCTCAATGAGAGGTCCTGATATGTACTGTGTGTCTGCTCAATGAGAGGTCCTGATATGTACTGTGTGTCTGCTCAATGAGAGGTCCTGATATGTACTGTGTGTCTGCTCAATGAGAGGTCCTGATAATTATAGGAATAACGGCAGAAAAGCTACGCTCTACTTTTGGTCACTGAGAGGATGCTTTTGACAGCAGCACGAATTTAACATTCGCATAGTAATAATGGACTGTATTGCATAGTAATAATATTGCATAGTAATAATGGACTGTATTGCATAGTAATAATGGACTGTGTTGCATAGTAATAATGGACTGTATTGCATAGTAATAATGGACTGTATTGCATAGTAATAATGGACTGTATTGCATAGTAATAATGGACTGTATTACATAGTAATAATGGACTGTGTTGCATAGTAATAATGGACTGTGTTGCATAGTAATAATGGACTGTATTGCATAGTAATAATGGACTGTGTTGCATAGTAATAATGGACTGTATTGCATAGTAATAATGGACTGTGTTGCATAGTAATAATGGACTGTGTTGCATAGTAATAATGGACTGTATTGCATAGTAATAATGGACTGTATTCCATAGTAATAATGGACTGTGTTGCATAGTAATAATGGACTGTATTGCATAGTAATAATGGACTGTATTGCATAGTAATAATGGACTGTATTGCATAGTAATAATGGACTGTATTGCATAGTAATAATGGACTGTATTGCATAGTAATAATGGACTGTATTGCATAGTAATAATGGACTGTATTGCATAGTAATAATGGACTGTATTGCATAGTAATAATGGACTGTATTACATAGTAATAATGGACTGTATTGCATAGTAATAATGGACTGTATTGCATAGTAATAATGGACTGTATTGCATAGTAATAATGGACTGTATTGCATAGTAATAATGGACTGTATTGCATAGTAATAATGGACTGTATTGCATAGTAATAATGGACTGTATTACATAGTAATAATGGAATGTATTACACTGTATTTACTAATATAAAGTGGGTAGTGACTTGGTCACGCAGTGGAATGAATAGTATATGATAGAACAGCAGCATTGTGTGTGTGTGTGTGTATGTGTGTGTGTGTGTGTGTGTATGTGTGTGTGTGTGTGTACCTCACAGATGCCAATGGCAGCTGGCAAATCACAGGTGGCAAATCACGGGTGGCATTAAATGCTTTTCCTCCACATTAAGAGTGATTTCACCAGTCAAACTGTCACCCCTGGCAACCGCCCTCCTCACGACCTGTACCCATAACGCATCCCTCTAGGTGTCATTCCGGCCTGTCTGCACTGGCTCAACGGTCTGGTTGGGTTTGGATCGGTCTGTCTCCGACGTGACATTGTAGAATTGGATTGGACATAGTTTGTGCTGACACCCTGAGGAAGATTCACACAAAAGCATGGCTACAGTATGTGTCCATAAATGCACACATGCACACACACGACAGCTCAGCTACAGACTCCTCTAATTTAACAAGGACAAACACTTATACACATACGTTCACTCACTCAATACAGTCAGGCACACTGTCCTGTTAGCTAATAGTCATCTTTGCCAATTCATCTACTTGTGTAGAAAGATCAATAACTCTAATCACAGAAACAGTATTGTTATAAACCCTGGATGACTGACAGATGGCGCTGTATTGAAGCCACCTCATAGCCATCTTGGTACTCCAGTGTAAAAGATATTTGGAAGCTATAGAAATGCATTTATTCATGTCTACATTTGTTTTTGACAGGTTGATTCTATTACAGACACCTTATTATATTATGTGAGCTAAACATGAACATAAAAATGGAAAGAATATATATATTTTTAAATCCTTAAAAGATGCACTATGCAGAAATTGCACCGCCATTTCCTGGTTGCTAAAATTCTAATAGTTCGCCTAATTTCAGTTTATGTGACAAAACATGCAAGTATAGCGTAGAAAATCATTGTACCATTTAAACCACAGTGAAATATATTTTCCATAACCAAAAATATTGTATTTTCAGCTGTTTGAAGCTGGTGTAGAGAAAGTAAAAAGAGAAGGGAAGCATTGAAATAGCGCACATAGAACAGATCTACCGCTTCTTAGACTTGCTTTCAATGAGAATGACAGATCTATAACTCACATTTCTATGTGGATTTGGTCGTGTCGCCCAAAAAGTCACATATTGCAGCTTTAAAGTTTATATATTTTTTAGAGTACTAATCTTACTGTCCACACTACAATAAAAAAATACTTAAATACATGTAATTTTGTACTTGAAACATTTAATTGGAATACTGTAGAATTCCATTCATTCCTATGGAGGACTGCTCCTACTGGGGAGTGCCAATATGGCCGACCAGTGGCTTCAAAGCCTCTCGTTCGCCAATACATAGCATCAGCAATACAGGGTTTATATACATCCTTGTTTATGTCTAGTGAATGATAGTTGATATGGGATGTGATTCTGACTCTGTTATGTAATGCTGTGTGAGTGCCAGCTCCAGTTAAAACTGGCAGACAGTTTTCATATGAGGGTCTGTAACTGCTCAAGCACAGATTTGCAGATTTTTCAGCTAGTCAGCTCGGGGATTCGAACTAGCAACCTTTCGGTTAGTGGCCCAACGCTCTAATCGCTAGGGTGACCTGCCGCCCTAGCGCCCTGTGTTGGCTGGCAGGCCTGGTCACACACACAAGTACACACACGCATGCACACACTTTCCGTGTAAAATAAATGCTCTCTCTAGGTTATGACGTGTCAGTGTAATTGTGGTGTCATTTCGTGTGGCTATACATATCCAGACAATAAGAAACTGCTTCATTAGGTTGGTTGATTCCCTGTGGGCCCTGGTCAAAAGAAGTGCACTATCAAGGGAATAGGGTGCCATTTGGGTCACATACAGTCAGTCGCCTACTACAGTACTACTAGCCTGATACAGTAAGGTTGAATCCTACAGGTCACTCCTCCCCTCCCTCCTTCCCTCCTCCCCTCCTTCCCTCCCTCCCTCCCTCCTCCATCTGTCAACCTTCATCCCTCCATCCCACTTCTCTGCCATCTGTTACAGACACTGATGGCATGCACTTTTCTTTCTGTATGATTACTGTAGTGCTTAATAGCTCTCCTCCCTTCCACTCTCTTCTCGTCTCCTCCCTCTCCTTCTGTTAAAGGCCCAGTGCAGTCAAAAATGTGATTTTCCTCACCATGAGGTTGGAATAATACTGTGAAATTATGAAAATTATGAAAATGCCCTTTTAGTGTAAGAGCTGTTTGAAAGACAGAGATACTTTTCGAGACCTGTAATTTCTATTTTCAAATTACTAAATAATTTTCTATACAATTTTTTAAAGCGGTTCACAATTTTGTGGCCCTTTCACCCTGGATTGGTTTCAGAAGTCTGATGGCACTATGGTGTGATAAGACTGTCTGCTGAATGACCAAAATGTGAATGTATAAATGAACACTTGCAAAATATGCTGGGTATTATTCTAATGAGCGCCACCCCCAAAACAAGGCCAATAATAATACCCAGTGTGCTTTGCAATTGTTCATTTTTACATTTTGGTCATTTAGTAGACACTCTTATCCAGAGCGACTTAAAGTCAGTGCATTCAACTAAGGTAGATAAACAACCACATGTGACTTGTTTCAGGAAACTAGGCGTATGTCACGCGTCACTACTTCACAGGAGCGCCATTTGAACTTAAACTCTTTTTTGGCAGAAATGCCTTCAGGAACTTGTGAACTTTAATGTGCCTTAATAACAAACTTGTATGCCATCTGTAAATACAAATACAATTGTTAAATTATGAGCCTAGTTGGTTAAGCCAAGGAAAAAGACAGCAACCTTCCCGCTAGCCATGATTGGCTGAGATAATGAGTGGGCTGGACATGCCGAGAGATGAGTTCGGATTGGTCTGCCATGTAGCATGCTTCTGTCTAACATCAGCTGGTCAGTGTGTGTAGGTAATCCTTTCTATCGTGGCTTTTTTGAAAGATATAACGTAGTAGAACTGCATAAGTGTTGCTCTCCACTTTCTGGAGGACCGAGTTTTGAAGTCAGTGGAATTATAGTATGATAGCTAAGGAGATGGAGATAGTTCTGCCGTTTGATTGCAAATATGCAGACGGAGTTGAAAAGAGAACACACAGAAGGCTGTTGTATAAAACACCTGTCTCCGGATTACATCTTTAAACTAAGGGCAAGCATGGCATCTGTGACAGAGAGGGAGAAGCGTCCATCCATGTATACCGGTAGGAGAGTCTAGCTAGCTACATTTTCAGATATTATACACTACCGTTCAAAAGTTTGGGGTCACTTAGAAAGTCCTTGTTTTCGAAAGAAAAGCAATTTATTTGTCCATTAAAATAACATCAAAATTGATCAGAAATACAGTGTAGACATTGTTAATGTTGTAAATGGCTACTATAGCTGGAAACGGCTGATTTTTAATGGAATATCTACATAGGCATACAGAGGCCCATTCTCAGCAACCATCAGTCCTGTGTTCCAATGGCACGTTGTATTTGCTAATCCAAGTTTATCATTTTAAAAGGCTAATTGATCATTAGAAAACCCTTTTGCAATTATGTTAGCACAGCTGATAACTGTTGTGCTGATTAAAGAAGCAATACAACTGGCCTTCTTGAAACTAGTTGAGTAACTTTCTTCTGAAACTCGTCAGTCTATTCTTGTTCTGAGAAATGAAGGCTATTCCATGTGAGAAATTGCCAAGAAACTGAAGATCTCGTACAACGCTGTGTACTACTCCCTTCACAGAACAGCGCAAACTGGCTCTAACCAGAATAGAAAGAAGTGTGGGAGGCCCCAGGGTGCACAACTGAGCAAGAGGACAGCTTCATTAAATAGTACCCGCAAAACACCAGTCTCAAAGTCAACAGTGAAGAGGCGACTCCGGGATGCTGACCTTCTAGGCAGAGTTGCAAAGAAAAAGCCATATATCAAACTGCCCATCTTAATCTTTTATTTTTATTGGCCAGTCTGAGATATGTATTTTTCTTTGCAACTCTGCCTAGAAGGTCAGCATCCTGGAGTCGCCTCTTCACTGTTGACGTTGAGACTGGTGTTTTGCGGGTACTATTTAATGAAGCTGCCAGTTGAGGACCTGTGAGGCATCTGTTTCTCAAACTAGACACTAATGTATTTGTCCTCTTGCTCAGTTGTGCACCGGGGCCTCCCACTCCTCTTTCTATTCTGGTTAGAGCCAGTTTGCGCTGTTCTGTGAAGGGAGTAGTACACAGCATTCTACGAGATCTTCAGTTTCTTGGCAATTTCTCGCATGGAATAGCCTTAATTTCTTAGAACAAGAATAGACTGACGAGTTTCAGAAGAAAGTTATTATTTTCTGGCCATTTTGAGCCTGTAATCGAACCCACAATTGCTGATGCTCCAGATACTCAACTAGTCTCAAGAAGGCCAGTTGTATTGCTTCTTTAATCAGCACAACAGTTTTCAGCTGTGCTAACATAATTGCAAAAGGGTTTTCTAATGATCAATTAACCTTTTAAAATGATAAACTTGGATTAGCAAACACAACGTGCCATTGGAACACAAGACTGATGGTTGCTGATAATGGGCCTCTGTATGCCTATGTACATATTCCATTAAAAATCAGCCGTTTCCAGCTACAATAGCAATTTACAACATTAAAAATGTTTACACTGTATTTCTGATCAATTTGATGTTATTTCAATAGCAAAAAAATTGCTTTTCTTTCGAAAACAAGGACATTTCTAAGTGACCCCAAACTTTTGAACGGTAGTGTACGCTTCTAATTTTGTCAGAAAGTCGTTTTCATTTCAAGTTAAAATGTACTGTTAGCTAGCTAGCTAACGTTAGCTGGATGGCTAGCTAGCTAACATTATGTGTATGATCTGTGTAGTAATATTATTTGTATCTCAGAGCCATTTGCATTGCTAGTTATAGCCTAATGTTAGCTAGCTAACGTTGAACCTGGTTGGTTAGCTACCTGCAGATTCATGCAGGGTTGTAACGTTATGAGTTGGGATTATGGTTCACTGTTTAGCTAGCTACATGTCTAAACAAAAGACTCCACTATGCAAGTAACTTTTTCAATAGAATGTTTATGATGTCACTGTGACAAATGTCGATGGATGTAGCTGGTAAATTCGCTCTGGCCATCTACTCCGATTTCAGAGCACTCTCATCTGAGTGTGCCAGAGAGCAGAATAACTGACGAATTTACGAACGCTCAACACCCGTTGAATATGGCCGGTGTCAGTAAGCGTAATTCAATTGTTGCCAGCGTTAGCCAGTTAGCTTGGTGCTTGACTGCTGCTGTTAGGTCAGAACACTCAGATCAACCCTACTCCTCGGCCAGAGCGTCCAGTGTGCACTCTGAATGCTCCGAGAGCGAAACGCTCTGAATTTACGAATGGACAATCTGACAACGCTCTGAGTTTACGAACACCCAGAGCACACTCTGGCACTTCAGATTAAATTTATGAACACACCCGTAGTATAAGGCAGCCTTTAGTCTTGAAATTTTTGGTTGTTTAGTACATGGCCTCACATGTGAATCCTTAAAGAAATGGGTGGGGCTAAGGCTTAAGAGGGTGTGAACAATGCTGAATGGGTGTAGACAAAGAGCTCTCCAGTAGGTACCAAAGCCATTTTCTCAAAAGTGAGGTTACAACTTTATCAACTTTCAAAGCAGAATCACTTTACCATTGTTCCTCAACTGTAGTGTATGATATACCATTTTCTAGCTCTGAGTCTCTTCTTTTATACAATGTAAAAAAAACTATTTCAAATTTTGCTACATAAAAACAAATTGAGCCGGTCGGTCACATATCACAGTCATAGCAAGTAAAATGTTTTTTTTTTTTCTTACCGTTAACTGAAAATATTGTTGTAGTGAATGTGTGTCCTTGCACATTTATTTTGAAATTACAAAATACCTCAATGTACCTGTATTTTGTATTTCAGTTTGATACAAATACAAGATACTCTAAAGACCATTGTAACAAGATACATTTCATGTATCTTTTTCCGAACTCTGTCTGTAACTCTTACAGTTCAAATATACACTCTCTTTGACTCGTTGGCTTTTCAACACATTCTGTTCTTTTTATGTTGACCTATATAGAGAATATTCAGTGTGGTTTTTTGAAAACATGGGACTCAATTGTAAGAGGTACTATACAGTAGGGGTATTCAACTGGGGGTCCGTCGACCAAAATATGTAAAAAAACAAAAAGGGGATTTTTTCCCCCTCCAATGTTTATGCATTTTGAATTACGTACCTACAGTAGAAAAGAGGATAATAATATTGAGCAAATTACACTCATTGGAGCCAATTACACTCACTGGAGTATCTGACATAGGCTTTGAAAAAGCACCTGCAAATAGGCTACCGGTTTCTGGTAAGCTTTCTTGACTTCGACATACATTTTTGCCAACACATGGCTAACCTTTGTTTAACCAGTTAAACAGCTACTCTTAGTGAGCTACCTTTCTAGCCAAGAGGCTATGTTAGAGTATAAGCTTCCTCTTCCAATTATAATGTGGGAAGGACAAAACAATGAAAAACGATCTACCAAATCGAATCAAATGTTGATTACTTCTCCTTGCCATTATCATTCACCTGATGATAAGACAAGACATGGATAATTTCTGTTGTTGTTGTTAACGTATGATGGGGGGTCCTTGCATTGCCGGTTTGACTACATTTACATTTACGTCATTTAGCTGACGCTCTTATCCAGAGCGACTTACAGTTTAGTGCATACATTATTATTTTCATACTGGCCCCCCGTGGGAAACGAACCCACAACCCTGGCGTTGCAAACGCCATGCTCTATCAACTGAGCTACCTCCCTGCCTGCCATTCCCTCCCCTACCCTGGACAACGCTGGGCCAATTGTGCGCCGCCCCATTGGTCTCCCGGTTGCGGCCGGCTACAGCAGAGCCAGCAGAGCCTAGGAGGGGGACCCTGGGCAAGAAAATGTTGAAGACCCCTGCTATACAGATGTAGTGACAGAGGGCCATTGAACATGAACACCTCATCTTACTATATATTCAGTAAAAAAAATAAAAATGCTAAGGAAGTCCAGAGGGAGAACTGTGTTTCAGACACTGTTCTTCAACATAATTATGAATATCCATATGTCTGTGTGTATGTATTCCTGTCTTTGTGCATGCGTGACTCTTTCCCTGTATGTGTGTGTTCTGAACTATAATCAAGTGATCTATTTTGGTTTAGAACTGTTCTGTGGCCTGGGACTTGAATAACAGTTAATGGAAGGATTCTGTTGGAGCAGAGAGATTCTAGAATATCTGTGGTTACTCCACTGTCTGTGTTCCAACTGTTCCACTGCTTCTGGAGTCTGTGGTCATTCCCCTGTGAGCGCTCCAACTCAGCCATCATCTCACCCAGACCGCCCGGCTCACTCTCTGTGCGCATCCCAAATGGCACCCTATTCCCTACATAGTTCACTATTTTTGAAGAGAGCCCTATGGGCCCTTAGGGTACGATTTGGGACTCAAACATCTGTCTCTGGCCATGGAGACTGGCTGACCACAGAAATGCTTCCACTTTCTCCCTCTATTCCATCCTATTAGTAGAACTGACCCAAAACAGATGAGCCTTGGATCCTGTTGATTCCACATTTAGTAGCCTAACGTCAACAGCAATTATTGGCCAGAGTGCTGAAGGGGAAACACTGTCTTCATCCCAGATGGCACCCTATTCAGCGCACTAATTTTGACTAGTGTTCCGGTAAAAGGTAGTGCACTATATAGGGAATAGGGTGCCATTTGGGACACAGCCTCTGTTCCATGGTGTTTAAAACAAGCCACACCAGCCTGGAGGTGGAGGAAACTGTGGCTCCTACACTAAAGGTCAAAAATGTTAGAACACCTACTCATTCAAGGGCTTCTTTATTTTTACTATTTTCTACATTGTAGAACAATAGTGAAGACATCCAAACTATGAAATAACACATATGGAATCATGTAGTAACCAAAAAAGATCAAGATATATTATATATTTGAGATTCTTCAAATAGCCACCCTTTGCCTTGATGACAGCTTTGCACACTCTTGGCATTCTCTCAACCAGCTGTATGAGGTAGTCACCTGGAATGCATTTCAATTAACAGGTGTGCCTTCTTAAAAGTTAATTTGTGGAATTTCTTTCCTTGGAGAAGGAGGTGTTATGGTGTGGGGGTGCTTTGCTGGTGACACTGTCTGTGATATATTTAGAATTCAAGGCACACTTAACCAGCATGGCTACCACAGCATTCTGCAGCGATACGCCATTCCATCTGGTTTGGGCTTAGTGGGACTATTATTTGTTTTTCAACAGGACAATGACCCAACACACCTCCAGGCTGTGTAAGGGCTATTTTACCAAGAAGGAGAGTGATGGAGTGCTGCATCAGATGACCTGGCCTCCACAATCCCCCAAACTCAACCCAAGTGAGATGGTTTGGGATGAGTCGGACCGCAGAGTGAAGGAAAAGCAGCCAACAAGTGCTCACCATATGTGGGAACTCCTTCAAGACTGTTGGAAAAGCATTCCATGTGAAGCTGGTTGAGAGAATGCCAAGAGTGTGCAAAGCTGTCATCAAGGCAAAGGGTGGCTATTTGAAGAATCTCAAATGTCAAATATATTTTGATTTGTTTAACACTTTTTTGTTTACTACATGATTCCATATGTGTTATTTCATAGTTTGGATATCTTCACTATTATTCTACAATGTAGAAAATAGTAAAAAAATTAAGAAAAACCCTTGAATGAGTTGTTGTTCTAAAACTTTTGACCGGTAGTGTATGTAAACACACATCAGATTTATCATATCCTGTGATACTAACAAAAACCGAGCAGGGCCACAGACAACAAACCATGTCAATACAACCAGGAGAAATTGTAGTGTACAAAAACATCCAACAGATTTCACTGGTGGTGCAAGAGAATACCCACACATTCTTCAGTGTGTGGATATTGTCCATGAACTCTATGCAGAAACCAACACATCATTCAAGCAGCAAAAGTCAGACAGAACTTAATCTTAAAGTAGCAATTTAGAGACAGACCTAAAAAGAAAAATTCTTAGTCTCTTACTTGGTATACCACAGGGGAGAAGAAATTGAAATTGAAATTCCTCAGAGGGAGCTTGCCACGCCTCCCTTATTGGATTCTCCAGTCCCCTGTAGCTCAGTTGGTAGAGCATGGCGCTTGCAATGCCAGGGTTGTGGGTTCGATTCCCACGGGGGACCAGTATGAAGAAAAAAAAATAATTATGCACTCACTAACTGTAATTCGCTCTGGATAAGAGCGTCTGCTAAATGACTAAAATGTAAAGATGAAGTAGATAACTGCTACAGTATAATCAGGCAAACCTGTAAAATGGTTCTGTTTTCACAAGCACAACACACTTTCACAGTGTTTTAATAAAGGAGTGCAATAACTATCGGAGTACAACACACACGCATGTGCGGGGACACACACGCACACACACACACACTTCAAATCAAATCGTTATTTGTCACATACACGTGTTTAGCAGATGTTATAGTGGGTGTAGCAAAATGCTTGTGCTTCTAGCTCCGACAGTGCAGTAATATCTAACACTTCCCACGGGAATAACGGAATGACTTCACACAGGCATTTTACTCTCTCTAGATGACGACGCTTGGTGTTGTTGTAATGAGAACATTAGGAAACATTAAGAAAGAAACACTAAGAGAGAAAATAAGGTAATTAGCAGCTAACTAAGGTCCTCTAAGGAAAACCCTGTTTGCGTCCCAAATAACTCCCTGTCCCCTAAATCGTGCACTACTTTTGACCAGGGCTCATCGGAAATAGGGTCCCATTTGGGACTCGATCTGACTGCCTTTTATACAGGAATCAGTCAAACAAACATCAGTTAAAGATAATAAAAACAAACTGTTGATGATGATGATGATGTCTTGCATTTATACCCCATAACACTTTCCCTGAATCTCAAAAGTGCTTCACATTGAATGTTGGGAAGTCTCCCCCAGAAGGTGTGTTAATAGGGTGAAACATTCGGACTGTTTCAGAGCAGAAGAAACACTATATTGAAGAAAAACACACTGTCTGGTACCCTAATCCCCTATTCCCAACATAGTGCACTACTTTTGGCCAGAGCCCTACCATTTGGGACAGTCACTGTAAAACACTTTCTCCATCTACCAGGTTGTTGTCCCAAAAATAATGGCCAGTTCCCTGACCCACTGTGTGCATGGCTGGAAACCTGTTTGCCTCACCACTCACAAAATGGAATTCGTAATGCAATCCAACAAGCTCCTGGGTTTGTAAAAAATATGGACATTATCTTTATTTAAAACTTTATGACCCTCTGTAAAGTAATCAGTTAGATGTATACTCTCTGTTTAGGGCAGGCTATGGCAGACTCTTTTCACCCTGGAAAACCTCCCCAACCAGGGGAAAGGGGAAGGCCTGTCTCTAAACCAGACAGTATGGAGGCTGTACAAGTTTCTAAAATATTCCCAGCAAATTAGTGGTAGTGTGACTATGTGTGTGTATTCATTCTCACTCACTCACTCACTCACTCACTCGAACTGTATAGCAGCCAGCCCAACAGAGAACACAGAGGTTACCAACTTCCCAGAGGTTACCAACTTCCCAGAGGTTACCAACTTCCCAGAGGTTACCAGAGTACACAGAGAGGTCTGCTCTTTCTTGTGCTCTACCCTGAACAGGGTTTGGGAGTAACGGATGACATGTAAATGTCATCCGTTATGTTACCAGCTAAAATATTTTAATCCCATTACAGATACTTTTTAACAACTACATGATTACTTCTAGGATTACTTTTATATTCCGAAAGGATTCGGCTATTTCAGCTACACCTGTTGCTGACAGGTGTATAAAATCGAGCACACAGCCATGCAATCTCCATAGACAAACATTGGCAGTAGAATGGTCTTACTGAAGAGCTCAGGGAGTTTTCAAAGTGGTACCGTCATAGGATGCCACCTTCCCAACAAGTCAGTTCGTCAAATTTCTGCCCTGCTAGAGCTGCCCCGGTCAACTGTAAGTGCTGTTATTGTGAAGTGGAAACATCTAGGAGCAACAACGGCTCAGCCGCGAAGTAGTAGGACACACAAGCTCACAGAACGGGACCACCGAGTGCTGAAGCGCGTAAAAATGGTCTATCCTCGGTTGCAACACTCACTACCGGGTTCCAAACTGCCTCTGGAAGCAACGTCAGTACAAAAACTGTTTGTCGTGAGCTTCATGAAAAGGGTTTCCATGGCCGAGCAGCCGCACACAAGCCTAAGATTACCATGCGCACTGCCAAGCGTCGGCTGGAGTGGTGTAAAGCTCGCCGCCATTGGACTCTGGAGCAGTGGAAAATGTTTTCTGGAGTGATGAATCCCGCTTCACCATCTGGCAGTCCAACGGACAAATCTGGGTTTGGCGGATGCCAGGAAAGCGCTACCTGCCCCAATGCATAGTGCCAACTGTAAAGTTTGGTCGAGGAGGAATAATGGTCTGGGGCTGTTTTTTTATGGTTCGGGCTAGGCCCCTTAGTTCCAGTGAAGGGAAATCTTAACGCTACAGCATACAATGACATTCTAGACGATTCTGTGCTTCAACTTTGTGGAAGGCCCTTTCCTGTTTCAGCATGACAATGCCCCCGTGCACAAAGCGAGCTCCATACAGAAATTGTTTTTCGAGATCGGTGTGGAAGAACTTGACTGGCCTTCACAGAGCCCTGACCTCAACCCCATCGAACACCTTTGGGATGAATTGGAATGCCGACTGCGAGCCAGGCCTAATCGCCCAACATCAGTGCCCGACCTCACTAATGCTCTTGTGGCTGAATGGAAGCAAGTCCCCGCAGCAATGTTCCAACATCTAGTGAAAAGCCTTCCCAGAAGAGTGGAGGCTGTTATAGCAGCAAAGGGGAGACCAACTTTGGAATGAGATGATCGACGAGCAGGTGTCAACATACTTTTGGTAATGTAGTATATACTGTATATATATTTATACTCCGGACTCAGACATTGCTCCTCCTAATATTTCTTAATTCTATTCTTTTACTTTTTAGATTTGTGTGTATTATTGTGTATTGTTAGAGATTACTGCACTGTTGGAGCTAGGGAACACAATAATTTTGCTAAACACGCAATAACATCTGCTAAATATGTGTATGCGACCAATACAATTTGATTTGATTTGAAGCTATGTCTTCCAATGGTGCGACTGCTGTCGGCATCCAAAGATTATCCAACTTGAATAAACACTTGGAGGTAAGGACGACAGCAGTGGTGTAGCCTACGGGTGATACGGATATCACTTATTAATGATATCTACATAGCGCATTGATGTGAATCACACTGCTGCTCTATCATTTAGCTATTTGCGCCTTACAGATAGATTGTGGTTGTTGTGGATGGCTGTTCACAAATGTATATGTGTATTTTAACCCAATATCCCAATGGTTAAATTGAAGAAGTTTAAGCTGCCTATCAATCATTGTTTTTCAGACCATTGGACAGCCAGTAAAAAATGCGCAGGTTGAGATGACTTGTACTAGAGGCAGCTCTGCAGAGTGCCCACTGCCCACAAACTGAATCAACATTGTTTCAACGTAATTTGATAACATGTTGTGACATGGAAAATACAGTACATTGGATTTGCAAAAAAGTCATCAACGTAAACTGTTGTTTTGAGGGTAAAATTTCAACCACAGTATTATGTCTTCATGGTAACCAAATATGTTTAAAACAACACCAGATCTTCAACATTATAGCCACTATCAGAACAAAAACTATAGGCTGGGCAGCACCTCCTACTGGAGAATTGATCTATCTACAGCTACCCTTTGGTCTCCCATCCAGGGTTTTAACCAAGCCCAGCTCAGCTATGTGTCACTGACTATTACCAATGTGCTATCGTGAGAATGATTGAAGGGGAGGTCTCCACTTATTAACCAAATAGATTCACCGTTGCTATCGAAGTCATTCCAAAGGGTAAGTTTAACACACTCATATACCATCAATGATGCTATTAAGGCCTATATAGCATTTGCAAAGTCATCAACATCTATTGTTTCAATTCAACTAACAATAGACATATTAGGCTTAGGGTTTCAATCTCTGGCTGATTTCAAATGTAATGATTAGGGCTGGCACAATTACTGTATAACCGACAGGCTCTGTCGTAGCCGGCCGCGACCGGGAGACCCATGGGGCGGCGCACAATTACTGTATAACCGACAGTTATGCATGAAAACCGTCATGAAAATAAAATAAGGTGCTTTATTCTGTAACTAGACTCCTCCTCCTTCCTGATATCTCCGGGAGTAATAAGTATAATTTTTGTCTTAAATTTGTTGTTGTTTAGTACTGTCTTTTTGTTAGCTAGGACCATCTACTTTAAGTGCTGCCTGTCTTCCCAGTAGCCTACTTGATGTGTGAACTGCTGAATGCTATTAACTTGCAGATGATTGTTGACACATCAACCAGGATTGACGGGCAGGGCAATTTGCGACTGTTGTCGTCGTTGACGGGCAGGGCAATTTGAGACAGTTGTCGTCTTCGTAATCAGTGGCTGTATTGGAGGGGGGAGTGGTTTCTCCTCTCCTATGCAATCAGCAATTAGTACCGGGAGGTGTGCTCGTCACCTCGGCAAGGCAATTAGTGTTAGTACTTCAGTCTCCTCTGTTTTCTCAGCGGCACCTGTCAGCGGCGGTCTCGTCGCAAAACTAAGACCATCGACGAAACAAAGACGGTTCTGCAGAGTTGTTCGAGGAAGGAATAAGAGTATTTTACCTAGTTCTTTTCAGATTATTTTATTTTGCTCTTTTGTAGCTTTGGCAACTATGTGTGTGTTTTCTATACCTGTTCGCTCCTCTCCCTTTAGGCTTTACAAAACGCTCCTCACCCCTTGGCTGCGACCCTTCTAATTTAGTGTACCCTGCGCGCACAACCCATGTGGAATTCCCGATCTGTGGTCAAGAACGCAGAGTTAATCTCAGCCTATGCTGCCCTTCAGTCCCTTACTTTTTTGGCTCTGACGGTGACATGGATCACCCCAGAGAACACTGCTAATCCAGCTGCTCTGTCACGACTTCCTCCGAAGCTGCCTCCTCTCCTTGTTCGGGCAGGCTTCGGAGTTCGTCGTCACCGGCCTTCTAGCCACTGCCGCTCCTCATCTCATCATTCCATTTGTTTTGTCTTGTTTATTACACACACCTGGTTCATATCCCCTCATTAGTACATGTATAAGTGTTCCCTCTGCCCCCCTTGTCCTTGTGGGTGATTGTTGAATGTGAGATGAGAGTAGCTCGGTTAGCTACGTGTACTTTTTATTGCCGGGGTATATTTTCCCTGTGTGCCTGTTTTGTTCCAGTGCGCCTGTTTTGCGCACTGGACTGTTTGACGCTATCCAGCGTAACTTTGTACAACGGAATAAACTCTGCATTCTGTGATTTACCCTCCTGCGCCTGACTCTGTCAAATCACCTCTTACATGCTCACTCTTCATCTAACTACGTTTTCTCTCATAGTCCAAGAGCAGCTGGTCGCCACGGGGCTACTCATTTCTCCTAAATGGAGATTACATTTTTTCCCCCTCACTCACCTGTTCATCTCCTCATTTGAATTCCATGTTGTCACAGTCACTTGTCCACTCAAGCTTAACATTGTTGTCATCTATTGTCCAACAGGTCCCCTTAGAGAGTTCTTCAATGAGCTTGACACCTTGATATGCTCATTTCCGGATGATGGCTCACCGCTCTTCGTACTTGGCGACTTCAACCTCCCGACATCTGCCTTCAATTAATTTATTTCCTGTCTCCTGCCACTCACAAGGCAGGCAATACGCTGGACCTCATCTTTACTAGATGCTGTTCGTCTAGTAATCTCACTGCAACCCCCCTCCAGGTCTGTGATCACTACTGTAGACCACCTTTACTCCACACACAGAGACGCGTAGAAAGCTTTCCCTCACCCTCCATTTGGCAAATCTGACCATAACTCTATCCTCCTGATTCCTGCTTATAAGCAAAAACTAAAGCAGGAAGCCCCAGTGACTCGGTTAATAAGGAAGTGGTCAGATGACACAGATGCTCAGCTACAGGACTGTTTTGCTAGCACAGACTGGAATATGTTCCAGGAATCTTCCGATAGCATTGAGGAGTACACCACATCAGTCACTGCCTTCATCAATAAGTGCATCGATGACGTCATCCCCACAGTGATTGTACGTACACACCCCAACCAGAAGCCATGGATTACAGGCAACATCTGCATTGAGCTAAAGGGTAGAGTTGCCGCTTTCAAGGAGCGGGACTCTAACCCGTATGCTTATAAGAAATCCCGCTATGCCCTCCGACTGAACCATTAAACAGGCAAAGAGTCAATACAGGACTAAGATTGAATCATACTACACTGGCTCCGACACTCGTCGGATGTTGCAGGGATTGAAAACTATTACAGACTACAAAGGGAAGCACAGCCGCGAGCTGCCCAGTGACACAAGCCTACCAGACGAGCTAAAATCACTTCTATGCTCGCTTCGAGGCAAGCAACACTGAAGCATGCATGAGAGCATCAGCTGTTCCGGATGACTATGTGATCACGCTCGCCGTAGCCGATGTGAGTAAGACTTTTAAGCAGGTCAACTTTCACAAGGCCGCAGGGCCAGACGGATTACCAGGACGTGTACTCCGAGCATGCGCTCACCAACTGGCAAGTGTCTTCATTGACATTTTCAACAGTCTGTAATATCAACATGTTTCAAGCAGACCACCATAGTCCCTGTGCCCAAGAACAATAAGATAACCTGCCTAAATGACTACCGACCCATAGCACTCACGTCTGTAGCCATGAAGTGCTTTGAAAGGCTGGTCATGGCTCACATCAACAACATTATCCCAGAAACCCTAGACCCACTCCAATTTGCATACCGCCCCAACAGATCCACAGATGATGCAATCTCTATTGCACTCCACACTGCCCTTTCCCACCTGGACAAGAGGAAAACCTATGTGAGAATGCTATTTATTGACTACAGCTCAGCGTTCAACGCCATAGTGCCCTCAAAGCTCATCACTAAGCTAAGGATCCTGGGACTAAACACCTCCCTCTGCAACTGGATAATGGTCTTCCTGACGGGCCGCCCCCAGGTGGTAAGGATAGGTAACAACACATCTGCCACGCTGATCCTCAACACGGGGGCCCCTCAGGGTGCATGCTCAGTCCCCTCCTGTACTCCCTGTTCACCCATGACTACATGGCCAGGCACGACTCCAACACCATCATTAAGTTTGCTGACAAGGATAACATCCTCTCCCTAAACGTGATCAAGACAAAGGAGATGATTGTGGACTACAGGAAAAAAAAGAGGACTGAGCACGCCCCCATTCTCATCGACGGGGCTGTAGTGGAACAGGTTGAGAGCTTCAAGTTCCTTGGTGTCCACATCACCAACAAACTATCATGGTCCAAACACACCAAGATAGTCGTGAAGAGGGTACGACAAAGCCTATTCCCCCTCAGGAGACTGAAAAGATTTGGCATGGGTCCTCAGAACCTCAAAAAGTTCTACAGCAGCACCATCGAGAGCATCCTGACTGGTTGCATCACCGCCTGGTATGGCAACTGCTCGGCCTCTGACCGCAAGGCACTACAGAGGGTAGTGCGTACAGCCCAGTACATCAGGCTTCCTGCCATCCAGGACCTTTATACCAGGCAGTGTCAGAGGAAGGCCCTAAAATTGTCAAAGACTCCAGCCACTCTAGTCATAGACTGTTCTCTCTGCTCCCGCACGGCAAGCGGTACCGTAGCGCCAAGTCTAGGTTCAAAAGGCTTCTTAACAGCTTCTACCCCCAAGCCATAAGACTCCCGAACAGCTAATCATGGCTACCCAGACTATTACAAAATTATAAAACATTGTATTTTTTATTTTATTTCACCTTTATTTAACTATGCAAGTCAGTTATGAACAAATTCTTATTTACAATGACGGCGTACTGAGATGCAGTGCCTTAGACAGCTGCGCCACTCGGGAGCCCATACAGTGCCTTCGGAAAATATTCAGACACCTTGATTTTTTTCACATTTTGTAACGTTACAGCCTTATTCCAAAATTGATTAATTGTTTTTTTCCCCTCATCAATCTACACACAATACCCCATAATGACAAAGCAAAAACTGTTTTTTAGGCATTTTAGCAAATTAATTACAAATAAAATAAACTGAAATATAACATTTACATAAGTATTCAGACCCTTTACTCAGTACTTTGTTGAAGGACCTTTGGCAGCGATTACAGCCTCGAGTCTTCTTGGGTATGACGCTACAAGCTTGGCACACCAGTATTTGGGGAGTTTCTCCCATTCTTCTCTGCAGATCCTCTCAAGCTCTGTCAGGTTGGATGGGGAGCATTGCTGCACAGCTATTTTCAGGTCACTCCAGAGATGTTCGATTGGGTTCAAGTCCGGGCTCTGGCTGGGCCACTCAAGGACATTCAGAGACTTGTCCTGAAGCCACTCCTGCGTTGTCTTGGCTGTGTGCTTAGGGTCGTTGTCCTGCTGGAAGGTGAACCTTCGCCCCAGTCTGAGGTCCTGGGCACTCTGGAGCAGGTTTTCATCAAGGATCTCTATGTACTTTGCTCCGTTTATCTTTCCCTCGACCCTGACTAGTCTCCCAGTCCCTGCCGCTGAAAATCATACCCACAGCATGATGCTGCCGCCACCATGCTTCACCGTAGGGATGGTGCCAGGTTTCCTCCAGACGTGACGCTTGGTATTCAGGCCAAAGAGTTCAATCTTGGTTTCATCAGACTAGAGAATCTAGTTTCTCATGGTCAGAGTCCTTTAGGTGCCTTTTGGCAAACTCCAAGCGGGCTGTCATGTGCCTTTTATTGAGGAGTGGCTTCCGTCTGGCCACTCTACCATAAAGGCCTGATTGGTGGAGTGCTGCAGAGATGGTTGTCCTTCTGGAATGTTCTCCCATCTCCACAGAGGAACTCTGGAGCTTTGTCAGAGTGAGGCATCGGGTTCTTGGTCACCTCCCTTCTCTCCCGATTGCTCAGTTTGGCTGGGCGGCCAGCTCTAGGAAGAGTCTTGGTGGTTCCAAACTTCTTCCATTTAAGAATGATGGAGGCCACTGTGTTCTTGGGGACCTGCAATGCTGCAGAATTTTTTTGGTACCCTTCCCCAGATCTGTGCCTTGACACAATCCTGTCTCGGAGCTCTACGGACAATTTCTTTGACCTCATAGCTTGGTTTTTGCTCTGCCATGCACTGTCAACTGTGGGACCTTATATAGACAGGTGTTTGCCTTTCCAAATCGTGTCCAAATCAATTGAATTTACCACAGGTGGACTCCAATCAAGTTGTAGGAGCATCCCAAGGATGATGAATGGAAACAGGATGCACCTGAGCTCAATTTCGAGTCATACAGCAAAGAGTCTGATTCCTTACAGTATGTAAAGAAGTTATTTCTGGTTTTCAGTTTTTATAAATTTGCAAAGATTTCTAAAAACCTGTTTTCGCTTTGTCATTATGGGGCATTGTGTGTAGATTGATAACGAAAAACATTAATTTAATCAATTTTAGAATAAGGCTGTAATGTAACAAAATGTGGAAAAAGGGGAGGGGTCTGAATACTTTCCGAATGCACTGTATGTTTTGTAATTTTGTGCTATTCAAAAGGTTATTACGCGGTGACGGTGGTCATTTGGTTGAACAATAACGGTCATCCAAAATTCCATGACCATCATAGCCCTAGTAAAGATGTTTAGTGATGCTGAATTGTGTTTGGTTGTCAACGCAACCAAATATCAACATTTGAAGGAGATTAGTTGATTTGTTGGATTCATTTCTCCATCTCAACCAAAAATCAAAGTTAAAGAATTGGACTAAATTAAAAACGTTATTTAAATGCACTTTAAATAAAGTTACTTTTATTTAATCCTATTCTTGAAGTTAGATTTTTGGTTGAGATGGAGATGTTAATCCAACATATCAATTAATAATTTGTAGCCAAACTGGAATTAAAGCCAGACTAAGTCAGTGTCACAGATGAATCTTCTTCAAATGTTGATATTTGACTGTGTTGACAACCAAGCACAATTCTATATCATTTTTAAAATACAATAAATAGCCTATTAACTTGAAGACAAGTTAACAAATGATTTGATGGATTCACATCTCCAACTCAACCAAAAATACAAGTTAAAGAATGGGATTAAGCCAGGGGGACCTTGCGGGCACTGCAGGATTTCAGTCCTTCACGGTGTAGTGTGTTACCAATTGTTTTCTTGGTGACTATGGTCCCAGCTGCCTTGAGATCATTGACAAGATCCTCCCGTGTAGTTCTGGGCTGATTCCTCACCGTTCCCATGATCATTGCAACTCCACAAGGTGAAATCTTGCATGGAGCCCCAGGCCGAGGGAGATTGACAGTTCTTTTGTGTTTCTTCCATTTGCGAATAATCGCACCAACTGTTGTCACCTTCTCACCAAGCTGCTTGGCGATGGTCTTGTAGCCCATTCCAGCCTTGTGTAGGTCTACAATCTTGTCCCTGACATCCTTGGAGAGCTCTTTGGTCTTGGCCATGGTGGAGAGTTTGGAATCTGATTGATTGATTGCTTCTGTGGACAGGTGTCTTTTATACAGGTAACAAGATGAGATTAGGAGCACTCCCTTTAAG
The DNA here is from genome assembly GCF_964263955.1 of Coregonus lavaretus. Classification (NCBI taxonomy): domain Eukaryota; kingdom Metazoa; phylum Chordata; class Actinopteri; order Salmoniformes; family Salmonidae; genus Coregonus; species Coregonus lavaretus. The sequence goes on from NC_140012.1 coordinate 39,898,052, forward strand.
AGTGTGCTCCTAATCTCAGCTCGTTACCCGTATAATAGACACCTGGGAGCCAGAAATCTTTCTGATTGAGAGGGGCTCAAATACTTATTTCCCTCATTAAAATGGAAATCAATTTATAACATTTTTACATGTGTTTTTCTGGATTTTCTTGTTGTTATTCTGTCTCTCACTGTTCAAATAAACCTACCATTAAAATTATAGACTGATCATTTCTTTGTCAGTGGGCAAACGTACAAAATCAGCAGGGGATCAAATACTTTTACCCCTCACTGTACATTTCAGTTAAATGTTGATATTTGGTTGCGTTGTCAACCAAACATAATTCAATATTACTTTTGTAATACAGTAAATCGCCTGAAGTTAAGGCTCTTACAAATTGTCGTGATGTGACTTATTTTAATGTATGACTGTTATTTATCGAATCACCTAACTATGTTTAATTGTCACTCGATTAAATTAATCATGTAACAATTAACTCATTAGGAATTTGGGGCACCACTAAAGAAGTTGTTTAACGAGTTACCATCTCCCGAATTAAACTCTTAGAAGATATATATGTTATATATATCGATAACAGTCACTTATTAAATAATTACCTCTTATCAGTCTCATTCTGAACGTCGCATAATCCTTGAACCTGCAAGAACCCTAACCTTATTGATGAATCAGCAATACACAAATTGGCTTAATTATTTATTTACTAACTAACTAAATAATAACACAATACAAACAAACACACATAGGTTATTGATTACTAATGTAATACAATGAAAACAGGTCCGTAGTGGACTGGACTAACATTAGCATGAATGCTTGGGTAGAAGGAGGGTCAGAGTGGAAGGGAGAGACAGAGATTCAAACTATCGTAGCTACTTTGGAAACTACGCTCACAGTAATCACAATACTTATGCACCCTAGTAACGCTCATTCGGATTAGAAATGCAACATGTACACTGCTAAAAAAAATAAAGGGAACACTTAAACAACACAATGTAACTCCAAGTCAATCACACTTCTGTGAAATCAAACTGTCCACTTAGGAAGCAACACTGATTGACAATAAATTTCACATGCTGTTGTGCAAATGGAATAGACAACAGGTGGAAATTATAGGCAATTAGCAGGACCCCCAAATATAGGACTGGTTTTGCAGGTGGTGACCACAGACCACTTCTCAGTTCCTATGCTTCCTGGCTGATGTTTTGGTCACTTTTGAATGCTGGCGGTGCTTTCACTCTAGTGGTAGCATGAGACGGAGTCTACAACCCACACAAGTGGCTCAGGTAGTGCAGCTCATCCAGGATGGCACATCAATGCGAGCTGTGGCAAGAAGGTTTGCTGTGTCTGTCAGCGTAGTGTCCAGAGCATGGAGGCGCTACCAGGAGACAGGCCAGAACATCAGGAGACGTGGAGGAGGCCGTAGGAGGGCAACAACCCAGCAGCAGGACTGCTACTTCCGCCTTTGTGCAAGGAGGAGCAGGAGGAGCACTGCCAGAGCCCTGCAAAATGACCTCCAGCAGGCCACAAATGTGCATTTGTCTGCTCAAACAGTCAGAAACAGACTCCATGAGGGTGGTATGAGGGCCCGACGTCCACAGGTGGGGGTTGTGCTTACAGCCCAACACCGTGCAGGACGTTTGGCATTTGCCAGAGAACACCAAGATTGGCAAATTCGCCCCTGGCACCCTGTGCTCTTCACAGATTAAAGCAGGTTCACACTGAGCACATGTGACAGACGTGACAGAGTCTGGAGACGCCGTGGAGAACGTTCTGCTGCCTGCAACATCCTCCAGCATGACCGGTTTGGCGGTGGGTCAGTCATGGTGTGGGGTGGCATTTCTTTGGGGGGCCGCACAGCCCTCCATGTGCTCGCCAGAGGTAGCCTGACTGCCATTAGGTACCGAGATGAGATCCTCAGACCCCTTGTGAGACCATATGCTGGTGCGGTTGGCCCTGGGTTCCTCCTAATGCAAGACAATGCTAGACCTCATGTGGCTGGAGTGTGTCAGCAGTTCCTGCAAGAGGAAGGCATTGATGCTATGGACTGGCCCGCCCGTTCCCCAGACCTGAATCCAATTGAGCACATCTGGGACATCATGTCTCGCTCCATCCACCAACGCCATGTTGCACCACAGACTGTCCAGGAGTTGGCGGATGCTTTAGTCCAGGTCTGGGAGGAGATCCCTCAGGAGACCATCCGCCACCTCATCAGGAGCATGCCCAGGCATTGTAGGGAGGTCATACAGGCACGTGGAGGCCACACACACTACTGAGCCTCATTTTGACTTGTTTTAAGGACATTACATCAAAGTTGGATCAGCCTGTAGTGTGGTTTTCCACTTTAATTTTGAGGGTGACTCCAAATCCAGACCTCCATGGGTTGATAAATTTGATTTCCATTGTTAATTTTTGTGTGATTTTGTTGTCAGCACATTCAACTATGTAAAGAAAAAAGTATTTAATAAGATTATTTCATTCATTCAGATCTAGGATGTGTTATTTTAGTGTTCCCTTTATTTTTTTGAGCAGTGTATTTACGTGTTGCTGTCCTCGATAGTTGAGTTGATGATGTAAGACTCTGGTTTACCCACCAGAGATCTCAATGCCCTTGGTCCTTGAGTTTCTGGTCATAGTGGTGGTTAGAATGGATACATCAGATGTACCAGCGGTTGTCTGAGGGGGATTGTCCTTTCCAACTCGTGTCTTTAGTGAAAGTTCTCTAGATGACTATACATGCCAGCTGCAGACTGAGATGATAAGGTCTAGTGCATTGTCTTCTTCTTCACCTCGTGTAGAGGTTGAGAGTTTCAGAGTTTCTCCATTTCAAACGTGTGGACTAACGTCTCACATTTTCTGGTCTTTCTAGTCTAACCATTTTGTAACGTGTAGCTTCAGCTTCACGCTTCTTCGTCTTGTAGAGTGTCAACCATTTTAAGCCGTGGGACTTACTGGTCTGGTAGAAATTCAACCATTTGCAATGTTTGGCTCACGCTTCACGTCTGCTGGTCTAAAGGTTGATTTGTTTTTCCAAGGCTTTTTATGCACTCGGGGTAAAAGGGGCGTTCCATCATGTTTACACGATCTCTGATGTCACTCGGGGCGTGGCTAGTCACTGTGCATAGTTTATATGAAAAACGATTATCTCATTAGAAGACTAAAATCACATTCCTATCTTCACCAAAATACTCTCATACTTAATCATATATTCTACACAACATTTAGATGTAAACTTGATAGAATATGTACACTTTCCGAGTTACAGTTATTACTTGATACCATCCTTAATGACATCACAAAATAATAAACAATATGACATGATTATTCTTTAGATCCCCACTGACCATTTCCCACATTCTTTTTAGTAGGAATATTGTTTCATTATCCACTTTTGGATGTTGGAGTCTTGGCGGGAAGACTTCCTTTGTCTCACAGGGAAATTATTTCTTCCCATACTAGAGACCAAAAGGAGTCATTTTCTGCAAACTATTTATGACCGTCTGTTAAGTCATAAAACTGGCCCCCAGGAAAGGGGGTGTTCAAACCTTTGCCTAGCAGGAATGTTTGATCCTCAACCCATGAGGGCAAGTCATGACAAAACGAATGTAACATTCAACCTTAAAATGAATAAAACATCCATGGCCACATTGAGATTACTTGTAACTATATACAGTGGGGGAAAAAAGTATTTAGTCAGCCACCAATTGTGCAAGTTGTCCCACTTAAAAAGATGAGAGAGGCCTGTAATTTTCATCATAGGTACACGTCAACTATGACAGACAAGTTGAGAAAAAAAATTCCAGAAAATCCCATTGTAGGATTTTTAATGAATTTATTTGCAAATTATGGTGGAAAATAAGTATTTGGTCACCTACAAACAAGCAAGATTTCTGGCTCTCACAGACCTGTAACTTCTTCTTTAAGAGGCTCCTCTGTCCTCCACTCGTTACCTGTATTAATGGCACCTGTTTGAACTTGTTATCAGTATAAAAGACACCTGTCCACAACCTCAAACAGTCACACTCCAAACTCCACAATGGCCAAGACCAAAGAGCTGTCAAAGGACACCAAAAACAAAATTGTAGACCTGCACCAGGCTGGGAAGACTGAATCTGCAATAGGTAAGCAGCTTGGTTTGAAGAAATCAACTGTGGGAGCAATTATTAGGAAATGGAAGACATACAAGACCACTGATAATCTCCCTCGATCTGGGGCTCCACGCAAGATCTCACCCAGTGGGGTCAAAATGATCACAAGAACGGTGAGCAAAAATCCCAGAACCACACGGGGGGACCTAGTGAATGACCTGTAGAGAGCTGGGACCAAAGTAACAAAGCCTACCATCAGTAACACACTACGCCGCCAGGGACTCAAATCCTGCAGTGCGAGATGTGTCTCCCTGCTTAAGCCAGTACATGTCCAGGCCCGTCTGAAGTGCATTTGGATGATCCAGAAGAGGATTGGGAGAATGTCATATGGTCAGATGAAACCAAAATATAACTTTTTGGTAAAAACTCAACTCGTCATGTTTGGAGGACAAAGAATGCTGAGTTGCATCCAAAGAACACCATACCTACTGTGAAGCATGGGGTTGGAAACATCATGCTTTGGGGCTGTTTTTCTGCAAAGGGACCAGGACGACTGATCCGTGTAAAGGAAAGAATGAATGGGGCCATGTATCGTGAGATTTTGAGTGAAAACCTCCTTCCATCAGCAAGGGCATTGAAGATGAAACGTGGCTGGGTCTTTCAGCATGACAATGACAATGATCCCAAACACACCGCCCTGGCAACGAAGGAGTGGCTTCATAAGAAGCATTTCAAGGTCCTGGAGTGGCCTAGCCAGTCTCCAGATCTCAACCCCATAGAAAATCTTTGGAGAGAGTTGAAAGTCCGTGTTGCCCAGCGACAGCCCCAAAACGTCACTGCTCTAGAGGAGATCTGCATGGAGGAATGGGCCAAAATACCAGCAACAGTGTGTGAAAACCTTGTGAAGACTTACAGAAAACGTTTGACCTGTGTCATTGCCAACAAAGGGTATATAACAAAGTATTGAGAAACGTTTGTTATTGACCAAATACTTATTTTCCACCATAATTTGCAAATAAATTCATAAAAAAATCCTACAATGTGATTTTCAGGATTGTTTTTCCTCATTTTGTCTGTCATAGTTGACGTGTACCTATGATGAAAATTACAGGCCTCTCTCATCTTTTTAAGTGGGAGAACTTGCACAATTGGTGGCTGACTAAATACTTTTTTTCCCCACTGTATTTAATATTATGTAATCATATAAAGCGTGCATGTTCAAGATAGCATGCATAGGTCGTCACAGGACTGTGATAATCTGCACAGAATCTCGAACGGCCTTGATCACTTGCACCATGTAGTTTTAATGTAATCTCAACTGCCATCCAGGTAATTTGGTTCTGCTATTAGATGAAGCACAGTGATAACACATTAATCTGTTGTATAAATAAACTAAATATCTGACATTGTATTCCCATTTAGAATTTTGCTGTGCTTTTAACAGTGGTGGAAAGCACAGTTACAGACATTTTGTGACAACTAAACCAAAAATCAGACATTGGTTTTTTTCATTGGAATTTGGTGGTGCTTTTAGATGGTTGAACGCATAGCGTTAACACTTTTGGAAATTCAACTAACTTTTGGCTGTCTTTTTGCATGGGTGAATATAGGTTGTAATCTCATTGATCAACGTCTCAACCAAATAATACCCAATTATCCATGTTGAAATTACGTGGTGTGTCCAGTGGGTGGTCACTAGCTGGCACAGCCACAAAGTCATAAAATCAGATTGTAAACCTAACCTTAACCACAATGCTAACCATAATGCCTAACCCTACCCTTAAATTAAGAACAAAAAGCTAATTTTTTACAATATAGCCAATTTTGACTTTGCAGCTTTCCTATCTAGTGGAAACCGCTCAGTTCTGGCTCCAGGGCAAGACTCATGACAATAAACGTCAACCTGTGAAAAATGCGCTCTTGCAACAGCTGCGTAGTGCAGATCCCAGCCTATGGAATAAAAGTTTGAGGGAGTTCCTCCTTTCTAAACTCCACTGTGGTATTGTGCTCCATACTGTCAAAAACAAGTTTATTTTAAGAAGGTGGGGCTTTTATTGCTCAATCGAATTTGTGCTGATTCCAAAAAACTATTAGTAGGCCTAACGGACACGTGAAAACTAAAGCACACTTTTAATAGACAAACAGCTGCAAATTATCGATATGTCAAAGTGTCACCAACAAAAATTTAAACAATAGGTCTATAACAAACGCAGCATATGGCATTCATTTTTCACATGCAAATAGCACTTTTCGGTAGTGCTCAAACTGAAAGCATGTCATTCCATGAGAGCAGCATTTATTTTTCAACTCGAGGCAATAAGCCCAATCAGTCCTCAATGACAACAAAATCATAAACAACAGAGTAGGCTAATAAGTCCATCGTTTTTGGGTTATGCTCCGGTAAAACTATTTGGCTAATCTATTTTTCCAAGTCCTATTCTTGAAGATCAAGGGGTAGGCAGATGAAATTAATTGGAATGACTGGAAATCTGATAGACTTTGGTTTTTAATATAAAGACAGTCTAATTGTATCATTATCTGTAGTACAAAGCAATGAAGCCTACATAACCAACCCATAAAGTACAATGCAACAAATGTATGGCCAGCTATGTAAACTCTAACACTGATTTATCTTGCAAAAGAGGTCGTTCAATTTTAATATTCATTTTTGTATTTTTCTAATGCCTCTTAAGGGGAACATAGTGTAAACGTAACTGAACGTAATCAGATTACTTTACTGAGTTTGGGTCCTCCAAAAGTTACTTTCCTGATTACAATTTGACAGGTAACTAGTAACTAACATTACATTTAGAAAGTAAACTACCCAACCCTCTTCCTGAGGTACTCTCTCCCCAGACGTGGAATTTGAAGAGTCAGTCCCTGAGGTACACTCTGCTCTCATGAACCTCATTAAAATGTCCACAACATCATGGGCAGAGTCAGCTATCTGTACATCCAGGATGAGCAAGTCTGTATTAAATACAAACATAAGATGCACTTTATTGTTCATTAATTTACCGAGAACAGAAATATGTATTTATGCTCACAACCCAATTATTGTATCATGCCCTGCAGTAGCTGTTCTGTTTCCCCTCAGCATTCTTCTTGCAGTGTGTGTGATGATTGCTGTGGAAAAACTGTGGCTCAGGCAGTAACAGAGGTATTGACTTATTGGAAAGCATTGGTGTGGGCTTTGCGTGAATAGCTGTCTGATGCCTGAGCTGCCTTGTAGAGAGTATTCCCACGGTTGCAGAAACAAGCTTGGACATGCCTTCGACCAACCCTGGAGAGAGTTTTCCACAGTTGCAGAAACAAGCTTGGACATGCCTGAAATCAACATCTACCTACCACCTTTAGGGTAGCACACAAGTTAGCATTGTGAAAAACAACATGTGATGAGACATTATATGGCCAGGCTTTCATTACACTCCTTTTACGTTCAGGTACAAGGTACATTGTGGCACATGTGGTACATTGTTAAGGTGTGGATTTCTTATTTAGGGATATTAAGGGATATGGATAAAGAATATTAGAGAGAGATGGGGGAGGGAGAGAGAGAGAGAGAGAGAGATGGGGGGAGGGGGAGAGAGAGATGGGGGGAGGGGGAGAGAGAGATGGGGGGAGAGAGAGAGAGAGAGAGATGGGGGGGAGAGAGAGAGAGATGGGGGAGAGAGAGAGAGAGATGGGGGGAGAGAGAGAGAGATGGGGGGGAGAGAGAGAGAGAGAGATGGGGGGAGAAAGAGAGAGAGATGGGGGGGAGAGAGAGAGAGAGATGGGGGGGAGAGAGAGAGAGAGAGATGGGGGGAGAGAGAGAGAGAGATGGGGGGAGAGAGAGAGAGATGGGGGAGAGAGAGAGAGAGAGAGAGAGATGGGTGGGAGAGATAGAGAGATTGGGGGAGAGAGAGATGGGTGGGAGAGAGAGATGGGTGGGAGAGAGAGATGGGTGGGAGAGATAGAGAGATTGGGGGAGAGAGAGATGGGGGGAGAGAGAGATGGGTGGGGGAGAGCTAGATTTGGGGGGGCAACCAGTAGTCTGACAGATAACTGTAATATTACAGAGTAAACCTCTTATGGCAGAGTGCAACAAGTCAGTCAATATCTCCAGTAATAAAACATCTATGATTTTTTTCCCCCTAGAAAAGAGGTGACTGTCAAGCTCTGACACTGGTGGGTGACATCATCAAAGGCCATAATATGTCTTGTCACTCATGATGATCATCCACATTCTGGTCCTAAATGGCACTACTTTTGACCAGAGTAATATGGGCCCTAGTCAGAAGTAGGATGCCATTTGGGATAGAGCCTGACTCTCAGACGTCCACGATAACATGCCCAGCCTTGATCTTAGTCCACTAATCCCAAATATAACCGCCTAAACTTAAAGAATGTGCACCCGCTAGCTAAGGAATGACGACCACTGCGCTTTCCTGGCCTCAGATGACATGTACCAGCCAGAACGAGTTGTGCGCAAAATGGACTGCGTGTGACCACTGGTTTGTGTTGCACAATCAATATATTTTCATTTCAATATTTCGATTCCTGGTGATCATAACATGTAATGTTAAACCTTTTCTATAAATAAATGTTTGAAATGAAAATGTGTTGTTTGTTTCTTTGTATTTACACTGTTGTAAACTGGACACTCACCCATGTTGTAGCCATATGGAGACTCGCTGGCTCCGTCCTCGAGGCTAGCAAGTATCTCCCCCTTTCCCACATCGCTGTCCCCGACCAGGAGAAACTTGAGCAGAAAATCGTAAGGCTTGGCGGGGCTGGTTCTGTGGTTCATCCTCACGGTGAAGAATGATTGTGTTCCATCATGGAACACCTTGTACACGACTGTTTGATCACTTCTTCCGTTTATCCTCCAACTCGAGATTTGAGCTGTGTGACGCACGAATCAATGTAGCAAAGAAGAGAGTCAAATTGAATGTGGTCTTCTTTTACTGTTTATATTATGATTCGTAAATAATATCTGGTAACTCACAAAGTCTCCTAAAATAGGAGCTTGAATGAAAGCTACAAGTGTCAATTTTGCCACCGAAAGTGACAACACAATGTAATAAAACAAATTATAGAAATGAGCCTACATCTACAGTGTGATCGATCCACTGTAACATCAAAGCTTGCCGCTCACGTCAAACCTGTTCCTGTGCTCAAATCTTCATTCCATACCTCCTTCATTCACACTACCGTGCCTTTAGAGTACCAGAAGTGTATTTATTTTTTTACAGTCCTGCATTTGGACCGCCAGCCACGCTGTTCCTCAGCTCTCTCGGATCTCAGTCGTTTCCTCTCTCCAAGCAGGCATGACTCAAATAGCAGCAGAGGGTCTAGCTTTGCGCTGCTATGGTTGGCTCATCCACCGGGTTGCTAGGGCAGCCTTGAATCAGTAATAGTCGCTGCAAACGTCCGTCAAAATCCCTAAATACCCATTTGATACAAGAGAGGGGTGTGACTACCACTGGTTGCCAAGCCTTGTTCGGTCTGAGCTGGAGTCCACGCTAGCACTGATTAGAGATCAGTGTTAGTGATTTTAACACAGTAGGAAGGGATAGGATGACCGATGACGGCTGTTTGAACTGATTCCGGGTCAGTGTTTGTGGGCGCCCGCAGCAGCCACTGGTTTGGCAGTGGACAGCGTGGCTCGGTTTGTTGTGTTTTGGCTGGGCACGATTTCTGACGTAGCCTAGAGCAGGACAGCTCCACGGATTTAAGGACATTATTATATTCAGACAACAATAGGACAGCAGCACATATTGAGAAAAACAGTTACAATAATTTTGATAAGGAAATTATAAATAAAAAATCGGGTTAAAATGTGATCAATAATAGTATTACCTAATTTAATTTAAGTTTTCCCTAAGAAAAAACCGTTAGAGACAAGAGGCCACATATAATATACATAATTCAGGAAAAATACAACTGAACTGTACCATTATAAATAAAGGGCTACATTTGATATATTGCTCAATAAAACATATTAGGCTGCTCTTGTCCTGTGAATAGCCTATCATACAATGATGATGGTTCTAATACCAAACGAGAGACTACAATCATCAGTGAGTAAACATTGCATTGCGAGCAGTAGAGTATTGTTTACAGTGTAGTCAGTGTGGTTATAAATACTGGTCCTGGACAGCTACCCTCCTTTAGGTTTTAGCTCCAACCCCAGTTGTAACTAATCTGATGCAGTTTATCAACCAGCTAATTATTAGAATCAGGTGGGCTAGATTAGGGTTGGAGCGAAAACCTACAGAACGAAATATCTCCAGGAACAGGATTGAAGAGCCCCGGTGTAGTGGATGGATGCCGCGGGTCTGTTGATCAGATGGGTTATGTAACAACAAGAGAGAAGCTGCCTGCTGGCACGAGCTCCAACTCCACTGTGGCCATTGCGTAATTGCACACCAGGCAACACGCAGACTATGGAGAGATTCGAGGAATTAATTCGGACATTGTAATTATTAGGCTACATATTCGTTATTAGCCTGTAAATCACCAAAGGCATGGGACATGTGTAGGCCTACATGATAATAAAACATTGTAGCTTATTTTTTGCACTCGGATAGTAAAATTGAAACAATTGAGAGAAAATTAGATGAGACTTGGGTTTGACTGCATTTCTTTCATTTTCTGTCTATTGCTTTTATTTGAGTAGTGCTTCGTTTTTTCCTTTTCCCAAATAAAGCTTTCTTTGCTTATATTACATCAAATGAGATCATCCACACAGACGTACCGTGTTCATAGTGCGCCACAGTTTTTGAGTGCATCAATGATTACCGTTCACCACCTGCCCTCTAGTGGTGTATTGTCGGTAGTACAAATAATAAACGTGCGACAAGCTAGACGCAAAGTTCAGATGGATAACCGTCTTCCCGCTTTCAAAACAACTGGGAACTCCGAACTCGGAAATCTCCGACTTCCGAGCGTTCAAGACAACTGGTAACTTGGGGAAAAACGAGCTTCGAAAAGCTTCAAAATCGTTTTGAACGTCATCCAAGTCGGAAACTCTGGCATGTTTCTAGAGCTCTAACTTTCCGACCTAAAGATCACTGACATCGTTTATTCCCCGAGTTCCCAGGTGTCTAGAAAGCGCCATTCAGTCCTCAAACGCTTATGACAGAGTTGGCTGTTACCTCGGGCTTTGCTTAGTTTGATGTATCTGTTGAAACCATATTAAATACATATTTAAATGCTAGAACAGAAACATTTAGGCTTTCAATTACAGCTCATAAAACTGTTAAATGTTTAGTTATGTATCTACAGTAGGCTATGATCTATTGAAGTTGCTGGGCGCTTTTATTTGGCTCACATTTCAGTTGGCTAAAACTGTCCAGTGCGATTCTGACGACGTTCATAACACCAGCACAGTATTTCAATAATCGTATTATCTTATTATAACAGTTTGTACTGAACCACCCGTTTCCCCAAAACGTTCTTGTACGTTATTGAACAGACTTTGAGGTACGTTTGTTCCCGTTTGGTGAGGTGTGGTTTGAAGCAATGAGTGCCGTGTATAAACGGCAGCGGTCTTGCTGACAGCGTTCCCCAACCCCTCCCCGTTTTTCAAGTGGTCGTTCTGTTCAGCACCGTTTTCCGTTCAATTGAACGTTCCAGAACGTACTGAACGCAGCCCTGCTGATTTGAATGTCCTGTGTAGATTGTATTTTCAGGCTATAAAAAATAGAGAGTTGCACACACTATATATATAAGCTCCCAGTAATTTATTGGGTAAACCACCAACATTTCACAGTGCTTTTCTTCAGGGTAATATCATGAGTGCTTGCTCCTTGTTATGTAGACAAACAGTGCAATTAGTGCAGCCAATGACCACAGCGAGGGGTGTGTTATAGTAATTAGGGTGATGAGGGATAAAAAAGTGGAACTGTAAAAAAAAAATACAATAGTTTACAGCATGTTGAATATATGAACCTATTATTTTCATCATCATATTGCAACATGATTAAATATTGTATATAGTATTAACATCATAAATCATTATTATTTAATTTATGTTTCATTGTTTCCATTTCATTTCATCTTTGTTACATGTACTCTTTTAGTTCAAACATAAAACAGGGTAAGCATCATCAACACAGGTGACATCATACAGTATGTGCAAGCTGATAAGTTGTGGAAACAATATGTTCATTTAGGCGACATGTTCATAAAGAGACATGTTGATAAAAAACGGCCTGAGGTCAGAGTCGATATTCAGACCACTAGGGGTCAGCATTTTTAGATTGGGGATCCAGTAGGTCTCCCTCTGTAGTAGCAGGGTCTTGACGTTAGCTCCTCTCCTTGGAGGGAGGCCTACTGATTCAAACATTCATGATGTTACCCTAAAGAAGCCATTGTGGTGCTGAATCGTTGGTGATTTACCCAATAAATTACTGGAAGCTCTATTTTTATAGCCTACAGTTTACTCGCCGTTAGTCAGAACCTTTACTAACGTTTTTGGGCTGTGTGCCGTGGTATTTCACGGGTACGACAAAACATTTATTTTAACTGTTCTAATTACGTTGGTAACTAGTTTATAATAGTATACAGTCTGATATACCACGGCTGTCAGCCAATCAGCATTCAGGGCTCGAACCACACAGTTTATAAAGGGAAATAATGCACACTAGAATGCCCTTCAAGACAATTAGAAATGAGTATTCAACAATGCCATGGTATAATTGGTGTTATAAACTGGGTGGTTTGAGCCCTGAATGGTGATTGGCTGACAGCCGTGGTATATCAGACCGTATACCCTTCAAGCCAATTAAAAACGAGTATTCAACAATGCCATGGTATAATTGGTGCTATAAACTGCGTGGTTCGAGCCCTGAATGCTGATTGGCTGAGAGCTGTGGTATATCCGACCGTATACCACGGGCACGACAAAACATTTATTTTAACTGCTCTAATTACGTTGGTAACCCATTTATAATAGCAATACGGCACTTATAATAGCAATAAGGCACCTTGGGGGTTTGTGGTATGTGGCAAATATACCACGGCTAAGGGCTGTATCCAGGCACTCCGCGTTGCGTCGTGCTTAAGAACAGTCCTTAGCCATGGTATATTGGCCATATACCACACCTCCTCATGCATTATTGTTTAAATAACACATGGTATATAGACACAGTAGAATGAAATAGAAATAGTTCATTCTTACATGTTTTGTTTAAGCTGCTTTTTAAAGTAAAAGTCGAATTGAAAACATTATTGGTATTGTTGAATTCGATTTTCATAATAACAAGCTAGGACTGATGGTTTGGTTAGCTAAACTAGCAAGTCTGTTTGTTTGGTAACAACGGCAACTACCGCCGTTAAACTGCAAAGAAGAAGAAGAAAGACGAAGTGGTCCACACTCCAGTCCAGTTGGTGGCGGTAATGCACTTTAAAGTTGGTTGCCAACCGCGATATAAAATCCACAGAAGAAGAAGAAGAAGAAGAAAGATTAATTAAAGAAAACAAACTATGTTTCCCCTTTTTATATGATAGGGAATAACCAGTCACGATGAGGCATTGCCCGCTCTGAACTCTATGGCATAGTTCAGACAACCAAGGTGAATATTGCAATGGTAAAACGTTTCCATTAATTTTTCCAGATTTTTGCCTAATTTGTTGGCATGCATAACCTTTTTTTAACCAATTCTGATGGTTGCTAAAAGTGGAATTTTGACAATATTACTATTATATCAACACACCCGTCACTCCGTTTATCAAGTCACTTGCCGATAATATTGCATACAATGTTTGAAAGGTCTATCATTTTCTTCGAACACAATCAAATTTAACATATGCCCCAGATGTCTTCAATTGCCCAACTCATAGGCATGCCCAATTTAGGTATCTTTTTTAGCAACGTGATGTTGCGCTCCAAATGGATAACATGAAAGAGCACCATGTAGGTAATGAAATAATCGAAAGAAAAACATGTTTATTTTTATTCGCCTAGTGGTTATAAGTATTTAGGCATATCATGTGAAATAGGCCTTGTGAAATTATTGTCAAAAGCGCAAGAGATACTGTTGCATGTAGGTGTTGATTATTTATGGATTGATCATATAGAAATATCAAAACATTATTTGAACAACTCCAAAGCAATTGCATGTGGCGCACGAACCACTGACTCCCTGCATTATCAAGACACCTGCTAGTAAATCTTAATTGGTTAGGACAGCTCATGAGATCTCCTAAATATCTGTCGACTAGGTGAGACTCTTATGACTAAGATGCTTCATGCATTGCTTTTATTTTTACACATACGAGTAGGAGAGAAATGTCTCTACTCTCAGAATTTACGACCAATTTTCTACTGGGAGACGCTTTGTGGATGCAGCCCCTGCATTGCTATCAAATATGATTTTGTCACAGTCCCTTCTAACACACGTGTTCCTGAGAGTTGTGGCTTTCAGGGAATAGCTGATAGCTCCAACTGTTCAAAAATACTCACGTAATCGCAGTTCTATGAACTAAGTGGCGCATTAGGTTGCTTGAAAATGAAAGGGGGGCGACAAAATAGCCCTCTGGAATATTACAGATTTGTTCCCCTCACTTATATGCCAACTGCGCATATGATTCAATCCATCAAAATGTCACAGCCAGTTCAATCAAATCAAATGTATTTTATGAAGCCCTTTTTACATCAGCAGTTGTCACAAAGTGCTTACCCAGCCTAAAACCCCAAAGAGCAAGCAATGCAGACGTAGAAGCACAGTTGCTAGGAAAAACTCCCTAGAAAAGGCAGGGACCTATGAAGAAACCTAGAGAGGAACCAGGCTCCGAGGGGTGGCCAGTCCTCTTCTGGCTGTGCCGGGTGGAGATAAGAATACATGGCCATTAAGGCTAGATCGTTCTTCAAGATGTGTAAAGGTTTATAGATGACCAGCAGTGTCAAATAATAGTCACAGTGGTTATAGAGGGTGTAACAGGTCAGTTGGCTTTTCATAGCTGAGCATTCAGGGGTCAAGACAGCAGCTCCAGTGGAGGGAGGCTGCAAAGGCATACTTTTCCTCCTTCACTAGCTTTAATGGCGAGCCGTCGGAACGGTACTGTCTTAATAAAACACGGACGTCGCAACTTAGGACGTCGCACACCACCTTCAGACAAGGGTGTGCAACATCCTAAGTGGCCCGAAAATCTGAAAATGGTGGTGGAAAATAGTGTTTTATTAAGACAATACACATATCTTTCCCATTTCCCCCCCCAGTGGCTCGCCATTAAAGCTAGTTAAGGAGGAAAATGATGCCTTTGCAGCTTGAATGGAGGATGCTTTATGTACGAGTCAGTCCATGGGGGACACAAAAGTGTATTACCGAAGAATGCACATCAATCCTAGCCTATAGTGCAGATCTAGCGCCCACTAGCGGCTGCCTCGTCTGTGACAAGGTAGCACATCTGGTGAACAGGTCAGGGTACCATAGCCACAGGCAGAACAGCAGAAACTAAATCAGAAGTCTGGATCAGCAGTCTAAATCGAGATGTGAAATGTCACATGCTGTGGCATGGATCCACAAAACAAACTGAGCTGGGCTTGGTTCTTTCAGATCTTATTATCCAGGTCACATATGTCGCTGTAAATCTATTACGATTGCCAATGTCAGCAATGTAAGGACTTCATGGGTCAACTAATAAGGTCCTAATAATGTGCTGGGCCTGTACCGGATCTCTCTGTGGTCCACAGTATGAGGTTATAATAATGTGCTGGCCTGTACCGGATCTCTCTGTGGTCCACAGTATGAGGTCATAGGTCATAATAATGTGCTGGCCTGTACCGGATCTCTCTGTGGTCCACAGTATGAGGTTATGAGGTCTTCACTTTTTCAGCATGAAGTCAATTTGGATAAAATGGGGTGCTGTGTTGTTTTTCAGCAAGCTTTACAGATTATTGGACAAACATATTAAATGGTAGAGTTACAAAAAGTAGTGAAAATAAATACCCCCTGTCAGTAACCTACTCCAGCCATTGCCATGTTCCTTAACTGGGTGTCAGAAACACATGCCACCCGAAGACATTTGGGGTTGCTTTATGACCCTGCGTCATAGAGATGCCATTTGAGCTGTGTTTTGAAACTCCAATTTGATCTAATAAAGTCGATGGCAGAGTAACAAGAAGTATTGTACACCAAAGCAACAGATCATTTACAAGCCCATGTTCAGAAACAGGTGTGTCAGAAATACATCCTGCTTCCACAGGAATATACAGTGAGGGAAAAAAGTATTTGATCCCCTGCTGATTTTGTACGTTTGCCCACTGACAAAGAAATGATCAGTCTATAATTTTAATGGTAGGTTTATTTGAACAGTGAGAGACAGAATAACAACAAAAAAATCCAGAAAAACGCATGTCAAAAATGTTATAAATTGATTTGCATTTTAATGAGGGAAATAAGTATTTGACCCCCTCTCAATCAGAAAGATTTCTGGCTCCCAGGTGTATTTTATACAGGTAATGAGCTGAGATTAGGAGCACACTCTTAAAGGGAGTGTTCCTAATCTCAGCTTGTTACCTGTATAAAAGACACCTGTCCACAGAAGCAATCAATCAATCAGATTCCAAACTCTCCACCATGGCCAAGACCAAAGAACTCTCCAAGGATGTCAGGGACACGATTGTAGACCTACACAAGGCTGGAATGGGCTACAAGACCATCGCCAAGCAGCTTGGTGAGAAGGTGACAACAGTTGGTGCGATTATTCGCAAATGGAAGAAACACAAAAGAACTGTCAATCTCCCTCGGCCTGGGGCTCCATGCAAGATCTCACCTCGTGGAGTTGCAATGATCATGAGAACGGTGAGGAATCAGCCCAGAACTACACGGGAGGATCTTGTCAATGATCTCAAGGCAGCTGGGACCATAGTCACCAAGAAAACAATTGGTAACACACTACGCCGTGAAGGACTGAAATCCTGCAGCGCCCGCAAGGTCCCCCTGCTCAAGAAAGCACATATACAGGCCCGTCTGAAGTTTGCCAATGAACATCTGAATGATTCAGAGGAGAACTGGGTGAAAGTGTTGTGGTCAGATGAGACCAAAATCGAGCTCTTTGGCATCAACTCAACTCGCCGTGTTTGGAGGAGGAGGAATGCTGCCTATGACCCCAAGAACACCATCCCCACCGTCAAACATGGAGGTGGAAACATTATGCTTTGGGGGTGTTTTTCTGCTAAAGGGACAGGACAACTTCACCGCATCAAAGGGACGATGGACGGGGTCATGTACCGTCAAATCTTGGGTGAGAACCTCCTTCCCTCAGCCAGGGCATTAAAAACGGGTCGTGGATGGGTATTCCAGCATGACAATGACCCAAAACATACGGCCAAGGCAACAAAGGAGTGGCTGAAGAAGAAGCACATTAAGGTCCTGGAGTGGCCTAGCCAGTCTCCAGACCTTAATCCCATAGAAAATCTGTGGAGGGAGCTGAAGGTTCAAGTTGCCAAACGTCAGGCTCGAAACCTTAATGACTTGGAGAAGATCTGCAAAGAGGAGTGGGACAAAATCCCTCCTGAGATGTGTGCAAACCTGGTGGCCAACTACAAGAAATGTCTGACCTCTGTGATTGCCAACAAGGGTTTTGCCACCAAGTACTAAGTCATGTTTTGTAGTGGTGTCAAATACTTATTTCCCTCATTAAAATGCAAATCAATTCATAACATTTTTGACATGCGTTTTTCTGGATTTTTTTGTTGTTATTCTGTCTCTCACTGTTCAAATAAACCTACCATTAAATTATAGACTGATCAAGTCTTTGTCAGTGGGCAAACGTACAAAATCAGCAGGGGATCAAATACTTTTTCCCTCACTGTATACAGTGCATTCGGAAAGTATACAGACCCCTTGACTTTTCCACATTTTGTTACGTTACAGCCTTATTCTAAAATGGATGAAATTATTTTTTTCCCTCATCAATCTACACACAATACCCTATAATGACAAAGCGAGAACAGGTTTTTAGAAATGTTTACAAATGTATTTAAAATAAAAAACATAAATATTCGGACCCTTTTCTATGACACTCGAAATTGAGCTCAGGTGCATCCTGTTTCCATTGATCATCCTTGAGATGTTTCTACAACTTGATTGGACATGATTTGGAAAGGCATACACCTGTCTATATAAGGTCCCACAGCTGACAGTGCATGTCAGAGCAAAAACCAAGCCATGAGGTCGAAAGAATTGTCCGTAGAGCTCTGAGACAGGATTGTGTCGAGGAACGGATCTGGGGAAGGGTACCAAAAAATGTCTGCAGTATTGACGGTCCCCAAGAACACAGTGGCCTTCATCATTCTTAGATGGAAGAAGTTTGGAACCACCAAGACTCTACCTAGAGCTGGCCGCCTGGCCAAACTGAGCAATCAGGGGAGAAGGGCCTTGGTCAAGGAGGTGACCAAGAACCCGATTGTCACTCTGACATAACTCCAGAGTTCCTCTGTGGAGATGGGAGAATCTTCCAGAAGGACAACCATCTCTGCAGCACTCCACCAATCAGGCCTTTATGGTAGAGTGGCCAGATGGAAGCCACTTCTCAGTAAAAGGCACATGACAGCCCGCTCAGAGTTTGCTAAAAGGAACCTAAAGACTCTCAGACCATGAGAAACAAGATTCTCTGGTCTGATGAAACCAAGATTGAACTCTTTGGCCTGAATGCCAAGCTTCTGAATGCCAAGCTTCACGTCAGGCCAAAGAGTTCAATCTTGGAAGCATGGTGGTGGCAGCATAATGTTGTGGGGATGTTTTTCAGCTGCATGGACTGGAAGACTAGTCAGGATCGAGGGAAAGATGAACGGAGCAAAGAACAGAGAGATCCTTGATGAAAACCTGCTCCAGAGTGCCCAGGACCTCAGACTGGGGCGAAGGTTCACCTTCCAACATGACAATGACCCTAAGCACACAGCCAAGACAACGCAGGAGTGGCTTCGGGACAAGTCTCTGAATGTCCTTGAGTGGCCCAGCCAGAGCCCAGACTTGAACCCAATCCAACATCTCTGGAGAGACCTGGAAATAGCTGTGCAGCGACACTCCCCATCCAACCTGACAGAGCTTGAGAGGATCTGCAGAGAAGAATTTGAGAAATTCCCCAAATACAGGTGTCCCAAGCTTGTAGCGTCATACCCAAGAAGACTCAAGGTTGTAATCGCTGCCAAAGGTGCTTCAACAAAGTACTGAGTAAAGGGTCTGAATACTTATGTGATATTTCAGTTATTCTTTTATTTTAGCAAACATTTCTAAAAACCTGTTTTTGATTTGTCATTATGGGTATTGTGTGTAGATTGATGAGATACACTTTTAAAAATAAATTTTAGAATAAGGCTGTAACGTAACAAAATGTGGAAAAAGTCAAGGGGTCTGAATACTTTCCGAATGCACTGTAATTAGACATTGCTTTATTGGCAGATCTGCTGCCATTTGAGCCGTGCACCAGAGGTATTGGTCACATACAAAATACTTATACCTAATATGGCCATTAAACTGACCAGTCAAATACCTGCTTCTTGTTGGACAGTTTTATTTTTAGACTTTCAAATGTAATGACAACACATTCAAGGACCAGAAAAGTAAAGTCCATGACAGAAAACATCAATAACCCAGTTGGAACGCAGAATCTGGGGAGGCAAAGAGACTAATCCTAACCAGAAACGGGCAAAATGTTATGTATCAAGATACTCTAAAGACCAATGTATCAAAAATACATTTTTTAGATAAAAAAAAAAAGGGTGCAAAATGTAAACTTTTTGGTGAAAGGGGGCCAAAAAATTGTGATCCGCTATAAAAAATGTTATAGAAAAGTATTTTGTATGAAATTTATTTAGGAAAATATAAATTACAGTTCTCGAAAGTATCTTGTTACCAAATACAGGTAACTGCTGAAATAATGGAAACACTTGAGTAAATGAGGGATAAATGTACATGTACAGTACAAGTCAAAAGTTTGGACACACCTACTCATTCAAGGGTTTTTCTTAATTTGTACTACTTTTTACATTGTAGAATAATAGTGAAGACATCAAAACTATGAAATAACACATATGGAATCATGTAGTAACCAAAAAAAGTGTTAAACAAATCAAAATATATTTTATATTTGAGATTCTTCAAAGTAGCCACCCTTTGCCTTGATGACAGCTTTGCACACTCTTGGCATTCTCTCAACCAACTTCATGGGGAATGCTTTTACAACAGTCTTGAAGGAGTTCCTACATATGCTGAGCACTTGTTGGCTGCTTTTCTTTCACTCTGCCGTCCAACTCATCCCAAACCATCTCAATTGGGTTAAGGTCGGGTGATTGTGGAGGCCATGTCATCTGATGCAGCACTCCATCACTCTCCTTTTTGGTCAAATAGCCCTTACACAGCCTGGAGGTGTGTTTTGGGTCATTGTCCTGTTGAAAAACAAATGATAGTCCCACTCAGCGCAAACCAGATGGGATGGCGTATCGCTGCAGAATGCTGTGGTAGCCATGCTGGTTGTGTGCCTTGAATTCTAAATAGATCACTGACAGTGTCACCAGAAAAGCACCCCCACACCATCACACCTCCTCCTCCATGCTTCACGGTGGGAACCACACATGCGGAGATCATCCGTTCACCTACTCTGCGTCTCACAAAGACACAGCGGTTGGAACCAAAAATCTAAAATTTGGACTCATCAGACCAAAGGACAGATTTCCACCTGTCTAATGTCCATTGCTCGTGTTTCTTGGCCCAAGCAAGTCTCTTCTTATTATTGATGTCCTTTAGTAGTGGTTTCTTTGCAGCAATTCAACCATGAAGGCCTGATTCATGCAGTCTCCTCTGAACAGTTGATGTTGAGATGTGTCTGTTACTTGAACTCTGTGAAGCATTTATTTGGGCTGCAATTTCTAAGGCTGGTAACTCTAATGAACTTATCCTCTGCAGCTGAGGTTACTCTGGGTCTTCCTTTCCTGTGGCGGTCCTCATGAGAGCCAGTTTCATCATAGCGCTTGATGGTTTTTGCGCCTGCACTTGAAGAAACGTTCAAAGTTCTTGAGATTTTCCGGATTGACTGACCTTCATGTCTTAAAGTAATGATGACTGTAATGATGACTGTCATTTCTCTTTGCTTATTTGAGCTGTTCTTGCCATAATATGGACTTGGTCTTTTACCAAATAGGGCTATCTTCTGTGTACCACCCCTACCTTGTCACAACACAACTGATTGGCTCAAACGCATTAAGATGGAAAGAAATTCCACAAATTAACTTTTAACAAGGCACACCTGTTAATTGAAATGCATTCCAGGTAACTACCTCATGAAGCTGGTTGAGAGAATGTCAAGAGTGTGCAAAGCTGTCATCATGGCAAAGGGTGGCTACTTTGAAGAATCTCAAATATAAAATATATTTTGATTTATTTAACCCTTTGTTGGTTACTACATGATTCCATATGTGTTATTTCATAGTTTTGATGTCTTCACTATTATTCTACAATGTAGAAAATAGTAAAAATAAAGAAAAACCCTTAAATGAGTAAGTGTGTCCAAACTTTTGACTAGTACTGTATTTTGAAAGCATGTGCTTCCACACAGATGTAGTTCCTGAGTTAATTAAGCAATTAACATCCCATCATGTATAAAAATGCTGGGCAGGCCATTATTTTGGCTACCATAGCTATGTCCCCATAGGACTACAATGCCCCCATCCACAGGGCATGAGTGGTCACTGAATGGTTTGATGAGCATGAAAACAATGTAAACCATATGCCCTGGCTGTCTCAGTCACTAGATCTCAACCCAATTGAACACTTATGGGAGATTCTGAAGCGGCGCCTGAGACAGCGTTTTCCACCACTGTCAACAAAACACCAAATGATGGAAGCACTCGTGGAAGAATGGTGTCGCATCCCTCCAATAGAGTTCCAGAGACTTGTAGAATCTATGCCGAGGCGCATTGAACCTGTTCTGGCTCGTAGTGGCCCAACGCCCTATTAACACCCTTTATGTTGGGGTTTCCTTTATGTTGTCAATTACCTGTACATTGGATGTAGTTCAGGCCGGGGAAATACAAATGACAAAATACTCAAAAGTCATTGAAAATACGTATTTCAAATACATGTAACAGAAATACTGCCCATGTCTGATCCTAGCCAAGAGTCAGGACAAGTGACAAACCAATCCATTAGATGGCCCCTACCAATTATCAATGTTTTGAAGTGAAACACCACTTCCGTATTTACAAATGTTGCACAATTGGAAGACTGATTTAAATTATTGGAAAAATTTGAAAGTGTTTCTGTCTGCCTGTGAATGAGTTGAATAGAAGGCGTTGAATAGAAGGTTTTGAATAGAAGGTTGTCCAGTTTAACTGCTGCTGTGGTGATGGCCTTGACCTCTATGGCAGCTGTTATATCTGGGATGACTGAAGACCTGATGGCCTTGACCTCTATGGCAGCCGTTATATCTGGGATGACTGAAGACCTGATGGCCTTGACCTCTATGGCAGCTGTTATATCTGGGATGACTGAAGACCTGATGGCCTTGACCTCTATGGCAGCCGTTATATCTGGGATGACTGAAGACCTGATGGCCTTGACCTCTATGGCAGCTGTTATATCTGGGATGACTGAAGACCTGATGGCCTTGACCTCTATGGCAGCTGTTATATCTGGGATGACTGAAAACCTGATGGCCTTGACCTCTATGGCAGCTGTTATATCTGGGATGACTGAAAACCTGATGGCCTTGACCTCTATGGCAGCTGTTATATCTGGGATGACTGAAAACCTGATGGCCTTGACCTCTATGGCAGCTGTTATATTTGGGATGACTGAAAACCTGATGGCCTTGACCTCTATGGCAGCTGTTATATCTGGGATGACTGAAAACCTGATGGCCTTGACCTCTATGGCAGCTGTTATATCTGGGATGACTGAAAACCTGATGGCCTTGACCTCTATGGCAGCTGTTATATCTGGGATGACTGAAAACCTGATGATAGGAGCCTCTGCTTTGTAGTTTTGCATTTTATCCCACGGACAGGGCCATGTGCTGAGGGACTTACGTCAAACTGTCATAATAACAGTCAACTTTAATATTGCAATCATCTCAATAATGTTGTACACAATTTGTTGGATCACTTGTTGCCGTTGCATAGCCATGGGGGAGGGGGACAGGGGTTCGGATAAAGCCCCGCCTGAGACAGCAATTTTACAGTCCATTATTATAACCTATAACATGTCTTGGCCTCTATGTATGGTGAACAAGTGGTAGCATAGGTTAGCGGTATAGCTGAGACAAACGCACCGTCTATAGCGTAGACGGTGGCCCTGTTTTGGGATAGCCTAGGCCCAACAGATGTAGGATATTCATTTGATCACTCTTTTGTTGCACAGCAGGAAATGCAAACGTATAGTGTATTTGAG
Organism: Coregonus lavaretus; assembly: GCF_964263955.1. Lineage (NCBI taxonomy): Eukaryota > Metazoa > Chordata > Actinopteri > Salmoniformes > Salmonidae > Coregonus > Coregonus lavaretus. Next base: position 39,921,513 of record NC_140012.1, read on the forward strand.
TTTAAAAAGGCTTGTAAAGTGTGTAATTTCCACTTAAACATTTCAGACCTGATTTGCCCTGACGAAAAATATCCATTTAATTATAATCAACATAATAATTCAGGATTATTTTCCTGCTGTAGCAAACTGGCTCAAATGAAGATCCTACATCTGTATGCATCCTTCTTTCCTCCCATCCTTGAACAAATCACCGATAGATGGCTTGCACTAAAATGTTTGTTTAATTGTGTGAAAATATTTTGTTTTTACATTAGCCTACATTGGAAAATCAATTCAAGATAATGCAAGCATTTCGGTTAGTCTGTTTTGTTGATATTCTAATTCCCTTTTACTAGCCTATCTACGGGTGGTTCCGATGATGACGGCTGAATTCCAAAAGGATGCAAAAATGTATTACGAGCCATGCATCACAGATAGCCTATGTCATAGCGGTCAGTTTTTGGTTCCCTTATGAGTAGGCTAATCTGGGGTAGGATAAACTGAGGCCTATCTTCCTCTGTGTCGAGAGACCGAGAGGGGGGGCCGTGGCGCTCTCCGAGGTTAAATTAAATATTTAAGAACAGATAAAATGTTCCTCATAACTTTTTAGGCCAGTTTTATAATAATATTATCATATTTGTCAGGTAGGGTGTCAGATCGACCTACAGGCCTAAGTACTCAACAACTGCCACTCAATTACAACATTTTCATTATTTATCCACTGCTGATGAAAGTTGTTCTTCAAAGAGAAAAATTAATTTCTTGGCAAATTTGCCTTTGTAGCCTATTGTCTTTTGCCATATGTTCCAAATGTCACTTTGCTTTTAACTCATTCTGTGAGTTATGTCGATGTAGGTCAGAAGAGCATCTTTAAACACTTCATAGTGGCCATGAACTGCACTGTAAAATATGTTCTCAAAGGAAGGATAATGAGTTGAGAAGATGTCCTCTCTCTGCTGCTGAAGGTCAAGCTGGCCATCAAGGGGGTCGTTCCCGAAGATCTTGGGGTGGGTAAGGCTTCCTCCATGTCTGATGTAATCTGCTGCCAGGACGTTGGCTGGGGGGAGGAGATCCTGAGTGATTCTCGCTGCCTTTAGGTCGTTGGCAAACAAAACATCTGGAATGCCTTGGCGGGAAATGGTATGGGCATTCCATGCTGGAATTACGTTTTCGATTCCAATTGTGCAGCATCTTCTTGCAAATGAGGAGACGCAGAACTTGGTACACGGGTCATCAATGTCCACCAAACCATCCTTTGTCATGCTGCATAGTGCGTGCTTGATGGGGTCATTTACCCTGGCATTGATTTCAACCCACTTTCTCTCTGCTTCATGGTTCTCTCTGGATTCACTCTGAATGTAAGGGGGCCTGTTGATGTTGGTGCGATGTGCTTGGAGGTTGTCTTGCTGGTATAGGCACAGGTAGAATTCCTTACCATAGTCAACACTTAGCTGATCGAACAAGCCGTGTTTCAGACAGATGTCTCTGTAGACCTCATCATAAATGGTCAAGTTGTTCTTGATCGGCATTACTGAAAACCCCAAAATTTTGCCACTGAAACTGTCAAATGCCAGAACTTCAGTTACACCAAAATCACTGAGCTTCTCATTTTTATCCATCTGAAGTTGTTGCCCCACATATTCTGCAGGGTACACATGAGGATTCATTCGGCTGGCGGTGCCCTCTCTTCGCATTTGAGCGTAGACTGGTTTCATCTGTATCTGTGCCTGTCTGACGCTTCTCTCTCCCAACCTGAAGCCAGCAGCTCTTAGCATACCTGTCATTACCTTCCTGCCACAAACTGGTCCACTTCTAGTGACCGCTGCAACCACAGCATTTACACCTTCCCTTCCAAGTCGTGAGTAGTCATAGCGATGTATGTCTCGTGCAGCGCAGAATTGATAGATGGATGAAGTGCTAGCTCCCCTCTCAATTCCGTATTGCGTCTCCAGAACATGTTTCACTTCGCTACAAGTGTATCCTAATTCCTCTACTAGCCTACGAATTATGCTTTCATAATCATTAAGAACTGACATAGCGGAATGATTCCAGCCAGACACTCTCTCATGAAGTTTTAATCGTGTGATCAACTCCAAAAGTAACTTTTCTTCCTTCCTAGACTCTGAAATGCCATTGGAAGAGCAGACCCCAAGGTTCCTCCCCTCTGTCCTTCTCTCCCAATGGGTTTTGATTTCCACAGACACACACACACACACACACACACACACACACACACACACTGTCGCTATCTCTATCTGTAACTCTAGCCTAAATGAAATTGTAGACTAGGCCTACACAACAAATTCTTCAGTGTTAAATTTAACACTGATCCAGGGGGGTCCACACAGTCATTCTGATTCCCATTTAAAATAGCCTTTTGAGTGACCAAAATATCACCCATAATGTAATAATTTGAGACAATTTGCTTTCTCTTATGTCTAACTAAAAGTGAAACTGAAAAGACAGGCTGAGTGGGTGGGGAACTAATAGCCTGAGTGGGCGGGAAGCTCATGTTGACTGCAGTGGAGGCTGGTGGGAGGAGCTATAGGAGGACAGGCTCATTGTAATGGTTGTAATGGAATTAATGAAATGGAGTCAAACACGTGGTTTCCATATGTTTGATGTGTTTGATACCATTCCATTTATTCCATTCCAGACATTACAATGAACCTGTTCTCCTATAGCTCCTCCCACCAGCCTCCTCTTGTTGACTGACAATTCTTTGAAATGCTTGTCAAGCAACTTGGATGCAGTGTTGCAGTGAGATAATGTGAAGCAAATTTGCTGATACACAAAGCAACTCTAAGCTCTAAAAACAAATAAAGGGTGAAGAAGGCACAGTGATGCCGAAACGTTGGTGCTTTCTTACCCAATAAATTACTGGGAGTTTATACATAGAGTGTGCGACTTATTTGTTTTTACAGCTTATAGTTTATTCTCCATTGGTCAGCACCTCTACACTAAGTGATGTTCTCTGGGTGTGCGCCAGCTCATGCTTTTTATTAGACACAAAGCATCTCAAACATTGAAATTGCATGCAACATCCAATCCTGTCATACATCACATCATGGTTTCACAAATGATTTGTTTATCCATCTTTTAGTTTATTGTAACAGCATCAATATAGACAAAATGCTGAATGTATAATTTAGATAGCTAGCTAAAAGGGAAATGTCAGCACTGTTTTATCAAGCTAGCTCATCTAGGGCCATTTCAGTTGCATTAAGTGGGTATACTGCACACTGCTCCAAAAACTGCCTTCTGACACCATGTGTCTGTTTTGACAGACTGTTTGGCCTTCATTCCAACCTTTCCCGCCACTCAGGATTGTATTTATAGCCCTCTCATTAGTATGAAGCCTCGGCTATGTGTTTGACATGCTTACAAAGTTTGCTAGCCTCTGACTTTGCAATGTGAACACTCTGGTAAATGTGGATAAGTGTAATGTTAGCAAATATATGAAATAGTAGATTGGGATGTGTGAAACTCACTCCTCAGCCTGACGTGTCTCCACTTGCGCTGCCGAATAGCTTTTCGGTGGCGTGACTGGGTTAGACGCTTAAGGAGGACAGTCATGTGCTAACAAGGCTGAGGTCCTGGGTTCCAGCCTCTGTATGAGACAAATCAGGAGGAAGCGGTACTCGGTAAGCAAGCAGCATGACGTCCTTTACACTTCCTTCAAGTGAACATTGACAGCACAATTAATAAAAAGCTTCTGTGTCCAAAATTTGTCTTGCCTACTGGTTACTAAAAGTATATACTATGTACTTACCAAACTACCGGTATTTTCTATTTACAACATACTGTTTAGTAAAAATTTATGCAGTAAGTAACAAATGTCAACATACTAGGCATATTGAGATGATCTAATGTGCAATGGGGAACATGCATAAAGATGGTAGAATTCAGATATGACGTCATTGTTTTAGCACTATCCACTAAACTACAGCGACATGGTTCAATGCACCCATAAATTAGCACAATCTACTCTACTTTCTCAAATTGCCAGCATCTTGGAGCTAGAATTGGGATCAAGTTTACTGTGCTAATGTATAATACAATAAATGAGTAATAGAGAGCAATCTACAATACGACGAACTTAACAAAAAAATTAATTTGTTGTAAGTGCATGGAGGTGGCGGCATCTTTATGCATGCATCTTACCACCACTGGGTTGTTCCCTGTCATTTGTTCATTTTGGTACACCCCATTCCCTTATGTGATACCAGCTGCTGTCAAACACAAGGTGAGTCTGAAAAGACGATTCTCTTCCTCAGTAGTGTGCAGTGAATTCATAGATGAAAAGCCCAAATGAGTATGACATCCTGGCATTATAAAGAATCCTGTTTATAAAACATGAATGACAAAAAATCATCAATTCAGGTCAATGCAATAAACTTCATTCATCCCTGAGGGGCAATCATTTCTTGCAGGCATAGGATACAGTTAAACGGCAATAAACATACACTTAAAAGGCCCTGAACAGTCAAAATCATGTTGTTAATCGAATTGGATGATATTTGGATGAAACCAGTTCAATGTAGGGTGACCACATTTTTGCTTGTACATCGATAAAGTTGGATCAGAAAATGACTAGCTTCATCATCTGAATTTCAGGAAGTCGGATCCTATATTGGCTTATTGGAGGCAGCTGTAACAGGCATGGGTGGCTCCAGGGAGGGGCATGACGGTGCTGAAGTCCCCCTCAAGAATAGGTTTAGCACCCCCTTTAGCACCCCCTTTAGCACCCCCAAGAAAATAATGTATGTGTACAGGCATGTACACCATATATTCCAAGCACCCCTACACAGCAACCAAGCCACCCCTCAGCTAACCCAGTGAAAACGTACTGGTGCTGTTACTGCGTCACACGCTGTCTGCTCATTTTTAATACACCAATGGTAACGTCTTAAAAAGATTTGCCTTGTTACCGTCATCACATGATCGCAGAAGACGTTGTTTAGAGTACTATCTAGTCTACTGGTGTGAAAACCTGACTGCAGGGTGTTAGGAAATATACTTCTACGGTTTCCCCTATTCATCTGTGGTGAATGGTGTAGTCAAGAATTAATATCATGCACATTTATTTAACACTGATTAATTAATTAAAATACTGAGTAATGTTATGCATTTCATGATATATATACACTGTATACACAAAAGTATGTGGACACCCCTTCAAATTAGTGGATTCGGCTATTTCAGCCACACACGTTGCTGACAGGTGTATAAAATCGAGCACACAGCCATGCAATCTCCATAGACAAACATTGGCAGTAGAATGGCCTTACTGAAGAGCTCAGTGACATTCAACGTGGCACCGTCATAGGATGCCACCTTTCCAACAAGTCAGTTCGTAAAATTTCTGCCCTGCTAGAGCTGCCCCGGTCAACTGTAAGTGCTGTTATTGTGAAGTGGAAATGTCTAGGAGCAGTGGAAACACGTTCTCTGGAGTGATGAATCATGCTTCACCATCTGGCAGTCCGACGGACGAATCTGGGTGTGGCGGATGCCAGGAGAACGCTACCTGCCCCAATGCATAGTGGCAACTGTAAAGTTTGGTGGAGGAGGAATAATGGTCTGGGGTTGTTTTTCATGGTTCGGGCTAGGCCCCTTAGTTCCAGTGAAGGGAAAGCTTAACGCTACAGCATACAATGACATTCTAGACGATGCTGTATTTCCAACTTTGTGGCATCAGTTTGGGGAAGGCCCTTTCCTGTTTCAGCATGACAATGCCCCCATGCACAAAGCGAGGTCGATACGGAAATGGTTTGTCGAGATCAGTGTGGAAGAACTTGACTGGCCTGCACAGAGCCCTGACTTCAACCCAATCGAACACCTTTGGGATGAATTGGAACGCCGGTTGCGAGCCAGGCCTAATCGCCCAAAATCAGTGCCCGACCTCACTAATGCTCGTGGCTGAATGGAAGCAAGTACCTGCAGCAATGTTCCAACATCTAATGGAAAACCTTCCCAGAAGAGTGGAGGCTGTTATAGCAGTAAAGGGGGGACCAACTGTCAGAGTGGTGTGTGTAGATGAGTGGAAGGAATCAAGCGCAGGAACCAGGATGACTACAACCGTCTTTTATAGTACTGTTCAACACGTGAACAAAAATAGTCGCCTACCCAACCGGGTGGCGCAAACAATTACGCACAAAACACAGTGCGAAAATACACAGAAAAAGCGCACGCAGTGCGAACTCTCGGGACACGCCAACAACGAGAGAAATAAACCATCAGAGGCAGTCTGACAACAAACAATCACGCATAACACCTGACCCACACACACAAAACTAAATAGGGAAACAATTAAGACACAAATAAGGGACAGGTGTTATGAACAGACAAAACCAAATGAACATGAAACATAGAACGGTGGCAGCTAGTACTCCGGAGACGACGACCGCCGAAGCCTGCCCGAACAAGGAAGAGGAGCAGCCTCGGCCGAAACCGTGACAGTACCCCCCCCTTGATGCGCGGCTCCAGCCGTGCGCCGACCCGGAGCTCGGGGACGACCCGGACGACGCGGAGCAGGGCGCGCAGGATGACCCCGATGGAAATCGGTCAGTAGGGACTGGTCCAATACGTCCCTCCTTGGCACCCAGCACCGCTCCTCCGGACCGTACCCCTCCCACTCCACGAGATATTGAAGAACCCCCATCCGGCGTCTAGAATCCAGGATGGACCTCACGGTGTACGCCGGAGCCCCCTCGATGTCCAACGGGGCCGGAGGAGTCTCCTCAATCTCAAAGTCCTGGAGTGGACCAGCTACCACCGGCCTGAGGAGAGACACATGGAACGAGGGGTTAATATTTTTGTAATCAACAGGTAGTTCTAACCTATAACTCACCTCGTTCAATCTCCTCAGGACTTTAAATGGCCCCACAAACCGCCGACCCAGCTTCCGGCAGGGCAGGCGGAGGGGCAGGTTTCTGGTTGAGAGCCAGACTCGATCTCCAGGTGCGTATACTGGCCCCTCACTGCGGTGTAGGTCGGCGCTCGTCTTCTGTCGACGTATGGCACGCTGCAGATGGACGTGTGCAGCGTCCCACGTCTCCTCCGAGCGCCGCACCCACTCATCCACAGCGGGGGCCTCGATCTGGCTCTCATGCCATGGTGCCAGAACCGGCTGGTACCCTAATACACACTGAAAAGGGGTTAGTTGGGTGGAGGAGTGGCGAAGAGAGTTCTGTGCCATCTCGGCCCAGGGCACATATCTCGCCCACTCCTCCGGCCGGCCCTGACAGTATGACCTCAGAAACCTACCCACATCCTGGTTGACACGTTCAACCTGCCCATTACTCTCCGGGTGGTAACCCGAGGTAAGGCTTACCGAAACCCCCAACCGTTCCATAAATGCTCTCCACACTCTAGAGGTGAACTGGGGGCCTCGGTCAGACACTATATCCTCGGGTACCCCGTAATGCCGGAAGACATGGGTGAACAGAGCCTCTGCGGTCTGTAGGGCCGTGGGTAGACCCGGCATGGGAAGGAGACGACAGGCCTTAGAGAACCGATCCACAACGACCAGGATGGTAGTATTCCCCTGTGAGGGGGGAAGGTCGGTAACAAAATCCACCGAGAGGTGGGACCAGGGTCGTTGTGGAATAGGCAGGGGTTGTAACTTACCCCTGGGCAAATGTCTGGGCGCCTTACACTGGGCACTCACCGAACAGGAGGAGACATAAATCCTCACATCCCTAGCTAACGTTGGCCACCAGTACTTCGTGCTAAGGCAGTGCACTGTCCGGCCGATACCCGGATGGCCAGAGGAGGGGGACGTATGAGCCCAACAAATGAGGCGATCGCGTACCTCGAGCGGAACGTACGTCCGACCCACAGGACACTGTGGAGGACTCGGGTCGGTGCGTAACGCCCGCTCGATCTCACCATCAACCTCCCACACCACCGGAGCAACCAGACAAGACTCCGGTAGTATGGGCGTGGACTCAACTGACCTCTCCTCTGCGTCATACCGCCGAGACAGAGCATCTGCCTTCCCGTTCTGGGACCCAGGGATGTATGTGATTTTAAACACAAACCGGGCTAGAAACATAGTCCAGCGAGCCTGGCGAGGATTCAGTCTCCTAGCTGCCCGGATGTACTCCAGGTTACGATGGTCAGTTAGAATGAGGAAAGGGTGTTGAGCCCCCTCGAGCCAATGCCGCCACACCTTTAGGGCCTGTACCACGGCTAACAGCTCCCTGTCTCCTACGTCATAATTCCGCTCCGCCGGACTGAGCTTCTTACTGTAAAACGCACAGGGACGGAGTTTAGGTGGAGTGCCAGAACGCTGGGAAAGAACGGCCCCTATCCCGGCCTCTGACGCGTCCACCTCTACTTGGAACGGTAAAGAGGGATCCGGATGCGCCAACACCGGCGCCGAGGTAAACAGGTCCTTCAGTCTCCCAAATGCCCTGTCCGCCTCAGCTGACCACCGCAAGCGCACCGGACCCCCCTTTAACAGAGACGTTATGGGAGCTGCCACCTGTCCAAAACCCCGGATAAACCTCCGGTAATAATTCGCAAAACCCAAGAACCGTTGCACCTCCTTCACAGTGGTTGGGGTCTGCCAATTACGCACAGCTGACACCCGGTCTACCTCCATCTTCACCCCTGACGCAGACAACTGGTAACCCAGAAAGGAGACCGACTTCTGGAAAAACAGACATTTCTCTGCCTTGACATATAGGTCATGCTCCAACAGCCGCCTCAATACTCGGCGCACCAGGGCTACATGCTCAGCACGGGTAGGACTATACACCAGAATGTCGTCGATGTACACCACTACTCCCTGTCCCTGCATGTCCCGGAAAATCTCATCGACGAAGGATTGGAAGACTGAGGGAGCATTCATCAACCCATATGGCATGACTAGATACTCGTAGTGTCCGGAAGTCGTGCTAAACGCTGTCTTCCATTCATCGCCCTCTCGAATGCGCACCAAGTTATATGCGCTCCTAAGATCCAATTTTGTAAAGAACTGCGCACCGTGCAGTGACTCCGTCATAGTCGCAATCAGAGGAAGTGGATAGCTGTACTTCACTGTGATCTGATTGAGACCGCGGTAATCAATACACGGGCGCAGACCTCCATCCTTTTTCTTTACAAAAAAGAAACTTGAGGAAGCGGGTGAAACGGAGGCCCGTATGTATCCCTGTCTAAGAGACTCAGAGATGTACGTCTCCATAGCCTTTCTCTCCTCTTGAGACAAGGGATACACATGGCTCCGCGGGAGAGCTGCTCCTGACTGGAGATCTATCGCACAATCCCCCCGCCTATGAGGCGGCAGCTGCGCCGCCCGAGTCTTACTGAACGCCAGTGCCAAATCCTCATACTCGGGGGGAATCTGCAGTGCTGGCATTAGATTCGGACTCTCCACCGAGGTCGCCCCTATGGAAACACCCAGACACCGCCCCTCACATTGAGCAGACCACCCTTTAAGAGCTTTCTCTCGCCACCTAATAATAGGGTCATGAGTCATCAACCAGGGAAGACCCAGCACTACCGGATACGCAGGAGAGTCAATCAGATAGAGCTGAATTCTCTCCTCATGACCCTCCTGCGCCATCATCTGAAGGGGTGATGTGACCTCCCTAATCAACCCAGACCCTAACGGACGGCTATCTGGAAAGGCTTATCCACTGGAAGGAGGGGAATCCCTAACTCTATACAGAACTGGCGATCTACAAAATTCCCAGCTGCGCCTGAATCTACCAGCGCCTTATGCTGGGAACGAGGTGCAACCTGTGGGAAACAAACAGGCAAGGTTAGGTGCACGACAGAAAGCTCTGGGTAAGCAGGGCGCCTACTCACCTGGGTGGACCCCCCAATGCGTGACCTGCCTTCTCCCTCACTGGAGGACCCGCCCCAACACCTAGCCGCGGTGTGCCCTCCACGACCACAGTTGGTGCAAGGGCCGGGTCCCCTCGGGCTCCTCCTCCTCCGTTCCCTAGCGCCAGCACCAACTGTTCCATAGGGCTCGGCTCGGAGGTGCTGGAGAGTGGAATGGGCAACCCCCTCCCGGGACGTCCACGGGTGGCGAGCAGGGTATCCAGCCGGATGGCCATGTCGACAAGCTGGTCGAAAGTCAACGAAGTGTCCCTGCACGCCAACTCTCGCTGGACGTCCTCCCGGAGGCTGCAGCGGAAATGGTCGATATGGGCCCGCTCATTCCACCCTGCATCAGCCGCTAGGGTCCGAAACTCCAAGGCAAAGTCCTGGGCGCTCCTCATCCCCTGTCGGAGGTAGAATAGACGCTCCCCCGCCGCCTTCCCTTCTGGTGGATGGTCGAACACAGCACGGAAGCGGCGGGAGAACTCCGCATAGTTCGTGGTAGCGGCGTCCATTCTCCTCCACTCGGCGTTGGCCCACTCCAACGCCTTGCCGGTGAGACAGGAGATGAGGGCTGAGACGCTCTCGTGTCCCGAGGGCGCCGGGTGTACGGTGGCGAGGTAGAGCTCCACCTGCAGCAGGAACCCTTGACACCCGGCAGTGGAGCCGTCGTACGCCCTCGGGAGCGAGAGCCGAATCCCACTAGGTTCCGGAGATGAGACAGGAGGGCTGACCGATGGGGCTGGTTCGGTTCGTGGAGGTGTGGGAACCCCGCTGGTCTCCCATCGGTGCAGAGTATTCATCACCCCCTCCAGGGCATGACAGACCTGGTTGATGCGGTCCTCCTGGCCATGAAGACGTTCAGCCATCTCGGCTGTCGGCGCGGTCGCTCCTGCTGATTCCATGGATAGGATGCGTGATTCTGTCAGAGTGGTGTGTGTAGATGAGTGGAAGGAATCAAGCGCAGGAACCAGGATGACTACAACCGTCTTTTATAGTACTGTTCAACACGTGAACAAAAATAGTCGCCTACCCAACCGGGTGGCGCAAACAATTACGCACAAAACACAGTGCGAAAATACACAGAAAAAGCGCACGCAGTGCGAACTCTCGGGACACGCCAACAACGAGAGAAATAAACCATCAGAGGCAGTCTGACAACAAACAATCACGCATAACACCTGACCCACACACACGAAACTAAATAGGGAAACAATTAAGACACAAATAAGGGACAGGTGTTATGAACAGACAAAACCAAATGAACATGAAACATAGAACGGTGGCAGCTAGTACTCCGGAGACGACGACCGCCGAAGCCTGCCCGAACAAGGAAGAGGAGCAGCCTCGGCCGAAACCGTGACACCAACTCCATATTAATGCCCATGATTTTGGAATGAGCTGTTCGGCGAGCAGGTGTCCACATACTTTTGGTTATGTAGTGTATTTTCTCTTTTAATTGCATGCTGGTACAAGGGTACACTGCACATGCTAATTAAGATATAAACATTTAGAAATATTTTTCATTGTGTTTCCTTCTACACACACATCTCTACTGCAGTGATCCCTGCCTGTGTCCTAAAGAGCGCACACATGCACGCACACACACACACACACACACACACACATCACAGTAGTCCATAAATACCTACTGCCAGCAAGCCCAGGGGAAGCCCTTGCTGAGTACTGCAGTGATCCCTTGTTTCCTAAAACACTCACACACACATTTGCTACAAATAGGTTAGCCAACCAACTGTCAGGGGAAGCCCTCACTAAATGCTGACTCAGGGTTGAGAGGTTAACTATGGTTATTTATTAACTGTTTGTTTTGGACAAGCTTTAGGCTCCTCCAATTTCCCTCCAGTATCTCTTTCAGGCACCTCCAGTAACATTTGCAGTGACAGGCAAGAATAGGCCCCTTGCGTAGTGTAACCTGGGCTTTTAGTGCCCTCTATTGGGAAATAGTTACTACATGTTGTTTAAAGGTCCAATGTAGCCATTTTTTTTTTATCTCAATATTAAATCATTTCTGTGTAACAATTCCGTACCTTACTGTGATTGTTTTCAATTAAAATAATCAAAAATAAGAAAAAATGCTTCTTAGCAAAGAGCAAAGATTTCTCAAGGCAGAATTTTGCTAGGACTGTCTGGGAGTGGTCTGAGTGGGGAGGGGAAAACTCAAAACTAGCTGTTATATTGGCAGAGAGGTTTGGAACTCTCTTTCTTATTGGTCAATTAACTAATTTACCGCCTGGTGATGTCACCAGGCAGGCCATAACTCCATCCCACCAAAACAGGATGAATATATACACTACTGGTCAAAAGTTTTAGAACACCTACTCATTCAAGGGTTTTTCTTAATTTTTACTATTTTCTACATTGTAGAATAATAGTGAAGACATCAACACCATGAAATAACACATATGGAATCAAGTAGTAACCAAAAAAGTGTTAAACAAATCAAAATATATTTGAGATTTTTCAAATAGCCAACCTTTGCCTTTATGCCAGCTATGCACACTCTTGGCATTCTCTCAACCAGCTTCACCTGGAATGCTTTTCCAACAGTCTTGAAGGAGTTCCCACATATGCTGAGCACTTGTTGGCTGCTTTTCCTTCACTTTGCGGTCCGACTCATCCCAAACCATCTCAATTTGGTTGAGGTTGGGGGATTGTGGAGGCCAGGTCATCTGATGCAGCACTCCATTACTCTCCTTCTTGGTAAAATAGCCCTTACACAGCCTGGAGGTGTGTTGTGTCATTGTCAATTTATAACATTTTTGACATGCGTTTTTTTGGATTGTTTTGTTGTTATTCTGTCTCTCACTGTTCAAATAAACCTACCATTAAAATTATAGACTGATCATTTCTTTGTCAGTGGGCAAACGTACAAAATCAGCAGGGGATCAAATACTTTTTTCCCTCACTGTAACATACAGTGGCTTGCGAAAGTATTCACCCCCTTGGCATTTTTCCTATTTTGTTGCCTTACAACCTGGAATTAAAATTGATTTTTTGGGGGTTTGTATCATTAGATTTACACAACATGCCTACCACTTTGAAGATGCAAAATATTGTTGTGGGTGAAACAAACCTTGAGCATGCATAACTATTCACCCCCCCCAAAGTCAATACTTTGTAGAGCCACCTTTTGCAGCAATTACAGCTGCAAGTCTCTTGGGGTATGTCTCTATAAGCTTGGTACATACTGGGATTTTTCCCCATTCTTCAAGGCGAAACAGCTCCAGCTCCATCAAGTTGGATGGGTTCCGCTGGTGTACAGCAACCTTTAAGTCATACCACAGATTCTCAATTGGATTGAGGTCTGGGCTTTGACTAGGCCATTCCAAGACATTTAAATGTTTCCCCTTAAACCACTCAAGTGTTGCTTTAGCAGTATGCTTAGGGTCATTGTCCTGCTGGAAGGTGAACCTCCGTCCCAGTCTCAAATCTCTGGAAAACTGAAACAGGTTTCCCTCAAGAATTTCCCTGTATTTAGCGCCATCCATCATTCCTTCAATTTCGGACCATTTTCCCAGTCCCTGCCTATGAAAATGGTGTTCTCGGGGTGATGAGAGGTGTTGGGTTTGCGCCAGACATAGCGTTTTCCTTGATGGCCAAAAAGCTCAATTTTAGTCTCATCTGACCAGAGTACCTTCTTCCATATGTTTGGGAGTCTCCCACATGCCTTTTGGCAAACACCAAACGTGTTTGCTTATTTTTTTCTTTAAGCAATGGCTTTTTTCTGGCCACTCTTCCGTAAAGCCCAGCTCTGTGGAGTGTACGGCTTAAAGTGGTCCTATGGACAGATACTCCAATCTCCGCTGTGGAGCTTTGCAGCTCCTTCAGGGTTATCTTTGGTCTCTTTGTTGCCTCTCTGATTAATGCCCTCCTTGCCTAGTCCGTGAGTTTTGGTGGGCGGCCCTCTCTTGGCAGGTTTGTTGTGGTATCATATTCTTTCCATTTTTTTTATAATGGATTTAATGGTGCTCCGTGGGATGTTCAAAGTTTCTGATATTTTTTTATAACCCAACCCTGATCTGTACTTCTCCACAACTTTGTCCCTGACCTGTTTGGAGAGTTCCTTGGTCTTCATGGTGCCGCTTGCTTGGTGTTTCCCCTTGCTTAGTGGTGTTGCAGACTCTGGGGCCTTTCAGAACAGGTGTATGTATACTGCGATCATGTGACAGATCATGCGACACTTTGATTGCACACAGGTGAACTTTATTTAACTAATTATGTGACTTCTGAAGGTAATTGGTAGCACCAGATCTTATTTAGGGGCTTCATAGCAAAGGGGGTGAATACATATGCACGCACCACTTTTCCGTTATTTATTTGTTATAATTTTTTTGAAACAAGTAATTTTTTTCATTTCACTTCACCAATTTGGACTATTTTGTGTATGTCCATTACATGAAATAAAAATAAAATCCATTTAAATTGCAGGTTGTAATGCAACAAAATAGAATAAACGCCGAGGGGGATGAATACTTTTGCAAGGCACTGTAAATATACTATACATGTATGTTCACTATAATTACACTTAAACACACTAAAAGTATACTTCAATTTCGTATGCTTTAACTGTAATTTAGTATACTCATTCAAAGTACACTTGGAGATGTTTTTAAGTTGGTGCACCGAACACTGGGCGCACACAGGGCTATCACAGACAACCTTGAGGCTGCGGCTGAGCACAGGAACAAGTAAAATAAGTACCGCTACAACCTCCGCAGAATCATCAAATGAGCAAAAGGATAATGTAGGAATAAGGTGGAATCATATTACACAGGCTCCGACGCCCGCCGCATGTGGTAGGGGCTGCAGTCCATTACGGATTACAAAGGAAGACCCAGCTGTGATCTGCCCAACGATGCCTCTCTTCCAGATAAACTCAATGCATTTTATGCACGCTTCGACAATAACAACACCGTACCATGCGTGAAGGCCCCCACTGGCCAAGAGGACTGGGTGATCTCGCTCTCTGAGGCCGACATGAGTAAGGTCTTTTAATCAGGTCAACACTCACAAGGCCGCGGGGCCGGCCGGTATTCCATGGCACGTTCTCTGAGCATGTGCAGATCACATGGCAGGCATTTTCACTGTAATTTTCAACCTTTCCTTGTCCCAGTCTGTAATCCCCATCTGTTTTAAGATGACTACCATCCTTCCTGTTCCCAAGAACTCTAAGACTTCATGCCACAATGACTACCGCCCTGTAGCACACATCTGTAATCATGAAAAGGCTAGTTATGGCACACATCAACTCCATCAACCCAGACACCCTAGACCAGTGGTCACCAACCTTTTCTGAGTCAACAACACTTTCGCAGTCAAAAAGGAAGCCGGGATCTACCGTTCAGATTTTTTTTAAACATGTAACATTAACCTAATAAAAATAGTTCTGTAGGAATTAGGTTTGTGCAGTAGGCCTAATACATTATCACAGCATATTGGCTATATGCCTGGCCTGCCAATATTGTTCTTCTCAGACCATATTATATTTCAACACTCGAGCTTTGATAACAAAATAGATCAGTTGGTGTAGCACTTGCAAGGCACAGCTGAGCATAAATTGAAATAATTTGCTAATAATTATCTTTTTTGTTTTACTGAAATGATGGCACCTGCATCTGATGGTCATGATGCATTCAAGACAACTGGGAACTCTGGAAAAAAATTAGGTCAAATCATGACGTTAGTGATCTTCAGGTCGGAAAGTCGAAGCTCTAGAAAGATGCCAGAGTTTCCGAGTTGGAATTCCAAGTTGGATGACCGTTGAAAACTATTTTTCCCAGTCGGATGTCATTTTTTCCCGTGTTCCCAGTTGTCTTGAACGCACTGAAGTCAGAAGTCTGACTTCCGAGTTGTTTTGAACAAGGCATTAGTCTCAGCAGAGGGAGGGAGAGAGCAGAAGAAAGTTAAATATTCCTCAATATTAATATAGACATGATGAGCTGCTAATAATAATAAAAACGCAGGCCTTGGCAACTCATTCATTGCAGCTGCAGCGCAAGTGGAAGTAGGGGGAAGTGCATTTATATTTTGTAATAGTGTTGAATAAAAACAGTGTTGACAGTGCTGAATAAAGGGGGAGAGAGAGAGAGAGACACTTGCTTTGGCAATGTAAACATATGTTTCCCAAGCCAATAAAGCCCTTTGAATTGAATTGAGAGCGCTAGTGCACCGTATTAAGCATTTCTTACGTATTGTATATCTCGGACTGCTGTGGGCAGTTGTAGGTGATCTTGATGACCTTGATGACACTGTCCTTCCCCCGTATCATCGTCTCCACCTGCTCTGCATCGTGATCAGCCACCGCCTTCCCACCCAGACCGGACGCCTAGAGGGGACAACAGATGAGATACCCAGCTATCCAATAAATCCATCCATCTTTCACCAACTATTTTCAGGTCTCCTTGTAATAATTAGTTCCAGATTTCCTGAAGGCTTCCATAATGACTGGTAAGCATACCAACAATTTGTGATGCGTTACTATACCTAGCTACTTCCACAAACAAAATCTAAAATAATACATGACAAAACTTAAAGTGGCAGTCCTACTGTTGCAAACACTATATCTCACTATCTCCTACCCGTCCCAGAGCCATATATTTGATCATGGATGCCATTTTGAATTACAGTGTAATGTAATGTAAATACATCATAATGCAGAAACCTTAATGTCCATAATCTCTAAATATATGGTTCTGCTCCTACCTGGCAGTAGGGTCTGTAGAGGGGTACAGCAGTGTAGGACATGCCTATCATCCCCACCCCGGCAGTAGAGTCTGTAGAGGGGTACAGCAGTGTAGGACATGCCTATCATCCCCACCCCGGCAGCAGCTATATACGTCAGCACCATCTTGTTCCTCCTTCTCCACTCATCCTCCTGCTGCTTGGGCTGCTCTTCTGACTCTTGGCCCCCTCATATCTGGGTATTGAGGCGTGAGGGGGACCCTCCTACAGAGGAACCCCTGGGCGTAGCCGTGGAGGCCCCTGGCTCCCTCACCCTGAAGACCCCTGATGCAGGTCTGTGTGTTTGAGGACGTCAGTATGACAGAGTTCTTGGAGCAGCATGTGGACTCAAGGACGAGGATGGGGACTGACTGCAGTGGGTTTATAAGTATCCAATCAATTAATGAAATTAATCAGTTCAAGCTTCAGTCTAGTCAGATACTGCTCCTATCTCGGGTTACCTAGGGGTGAAAACATAAAATGTGTTCACTTTTTAATGTCTATGAACTAGCTAAACCTTGGCTTCATGTTGATAACTGATAGGTTCAGGGATATATTTGGCTAAGGAGACAGCACCACCGCAGCAGTCTAGCTAGCTAATGCCGGTTCACTGCACTACAATAACCTGTCACTACAGTAAAGGTTAAAGATAAAATGGGACTTCATTATAAAACATTGTTGGTAAAGGAAGCAAGACACCTTGCTAGCTAGCAAGACATCACCATTGAGCTGAGAAAAAAAGACATTTAATGGCCAGGATATTCTCAATACAGCCAATTTGATAGAGCATTGACAAACCCCCTTAGATAGATTACAGTGAGGCTACTAGAACAGGGCTTGGTGAGAACTTCCACTGTCAAGATGGATCCTCAATGTATATTGTCTAATGAAATAAACACATTTTGCCATAAACATTACATAGGCTAAACTTACATTTGGGTGGGAGTGGATAACTAACATGTTACTTTAACAAACAACTATTGGAAAAGGGCATCTTAAAAGACCAGCCATAACCTATTCACTAATTTAAACTGGTAAATAATAATAATAATATGCCATTTAGCAGACGCTTTTATCCAAAGCGACTTACAGTCATGCGTGCATACATTTTTTTTTGTGTGTATGTACATTCTTAATGAACAATGCTATCACTGTCTGATTACTTTGAAAACAAATAATGGTGAGTGAGTAACAGGTTTGCGATACCAAACCAACGAAATACAAAAAGGTAAACGTATCTAAATAAATGATAGCCTAATAGTAACCAGACTCTGGTGTTATAACAAAATGTCTTTAAAATACAATGTTGACTTGCGTTAGTGATATTACAGATAGCAAACAATTTGTTCGCATGTACATCGTTGTCACATGGCCTATAGGCCTATTTGACCCGAAAAAGAGGCCATTCAGCAATCGGCCTTGCCTTATAATGTTTAGGTGATTTGGGTAGGCCTATTAGGCTATCTATATCCAATACTTCGCTGTGTGTTTTTCAGGGCAATAGGCTATCACCTGTAGTAGAGTAATCCACTGGTCAAACAACTGTTAAGACACGTTGCTATACTATTTTACACCAAAACCTTCATCATGGATTTATTTTTTGACTTCTAAGTTGATACATTGTTGCAGAGAGTGGTTACATGTGCCGGTTTGAATATAATTGTTCCCACCCCTTCCTGCATCTTACGCCTGGCTTGTGAAGATGTTGCTTGCGGGTCTCAACGGCGCATGCTCCATGTAGAAGCGTTGTATTTCGTCCCGTCAAAAATGTACAAATTGAACATCGTTTCCGAGTTTGATAGTAGACTTTTGATGGTAGTTAAACTGTTACGCCAACGTAGTTCTCCCTATTTGCTCATATTACACTGGCGTTGCAGATGAGACTTTTAACGAATGAATGGGACAAACCAGGAAATGATTTGTGTAATACCCAGCATGCATTTCGTTTGCCTAAATAAATAATGAAGTTAAAAAGTATTGACACTTATCAAACGTCTCTCTTCATTTCCGTCAGTGGACTGAATGTCTCTGTGTGTTATTTCGGAGGTATAGAGTTTTTTTTTTTTTTTTTATGTAACCACGACTGTGAATAGTAAGGCCGAGAATTGGGTTTGAACGGGTTTCTTCATTCAGCAGTACACTCTGGTTTCTCTTCAGATCGCATAAATCTTTCGCCTTTTACTAAAGATTTCCGTGGGGAGGAACAATATGAGTATCAACTAATTTTTTGATGCCCGGCCTCACGGCTGGGCTTCCTACACTTGTCAATGGTAAACTTTATGTAGTAGGTAATCTTATATAGACTTATCTGTTTGGATAACTTTAAGTTACAGCATCAGAGAAAAACGTAGCGGTCATGGTCAGAGTTTTGATGTCCTCTCAATTAAAAGCAGGGACAACTTCATGCAATGTGGTTTGAAAAAGTGTGTTAGGTGGAATATTATATCTAATTGTAGTTTACCGTGTTTTATGGTTTTACTGTAATATAATAATAATAATAATATGCCATTTAGCAGACGCTTTTATCCAAAGCCACTTACAGTCATGCGTGCATACATAATATTTGTTTACTGTTTTTACAGTAACTTACAGGCAACTGGCTGTCTGTAAATTAATGTAAATCAACAGTACAGTGCGTTGTACAAATTACTGGATGAATGAATTAAATTCATTGAGGGGAGATCGGGTGTGTATTTGACCATAATTGCATGGGATTGGTGCAATCAGGTTAACTGCTAGGTAATGTGTTTACAGATCACAGCATATCAATCAATGAATGCCAGTTTGGAAGCCTTCATTAAGGCCTAGAAGTGCAAGTGCTATTACAAACATTTACATGTACGTCATTTAGCAGACGCTCTTATCCAGAGCGATTTACAAATTGGTGCATTCACCTTATAGCCAGTGGGATAACCACTTTACAATACTGCGCCACTCGGGAGGACTAGGACTCTTCACAATGGCTTCCCAATAGGCAGTGGGAGAATCTCAATCGCATACTCCTAGCATTCTCAAAACCCATTGGAGGAGAAGGCCGGAGGGCAGGGAGTATGCAAATGTCATTCTCCCAGCACTTCGCAGACTAAAGGCCATTGTAAGTACTGAACCATTAAATGTTTTGAGACTTGGTGCCACTCCTATCTCTCCCATATAAACATTTTAATGTTGGGGTATTACTACCATACATCAGTTAAATTGGTACAGCACTCGCTCTAATGGGTGGCACAAATGTAGCCGCTTACAAGGCACGCCTCAAAATATGTTAAAGAGCCAGAAACAACAATACCGGTACTGTATTATTCTGTGGGGTGGAATTACACCATTCTAAATACAGCAATTATTTCCCTGCCCACAACATTTTCCCACAATGCACCATAATTTACTGTATGCTGCAGTATAATGCTTCACAGTATTTTACTGTTGTACACATTTACCATATAAGTCAGTTTTCAATTACAGTGTAATATTATGTGTAATTAATTTTGTAAATTATATATATATTGTTTGCTTGGTTCACTTCAGACCTTCATGACTCTCAATCCTATCACTCAGAATTGAAAAAGTTGCCTGTTGCCAATCCCACAATGCTGTGCGGTTACAGTAATGTACTGTTAAACCAACGTTTCCCAGAGAGCGTTGCCATTTACGGCAATTTAATGTAAATAATTAATACGGTACTTTACTGTTAGTTTGATTGTATAATCCTGTCAAATGAAATTATACTGGTGTAGACCTTACCGTGAAATGCTTACTTACAAGCCCTTAACCTCTTAAATGTAAAGCCCCCATATTATACTTTCTATTCAATTCAGTCTGGTATGAGAACGGTAGCCCCTATCTGCGAAAACAGGGTGTCTGCCGAAAGCTGCGTATCTTGGCTATTGATCGGTGCCTTCAAATCTTTGGTGTGACTTGCTACCATATATGGGCATACGAATTTATAAGGGCAGGCCGAGCCGATTACCTAATTCCAAGATGGCTGCTACCTACATTCCGGTTAGCGTTTTGAAGCATAAACACGGAATACGTTGATACACAATGAAAGCCGGGACTCCACAGATAATGGGGATGTCTTATTTGTTTGCTTGTGACCTACCATTATTGATCACCAGCCCCGAGAGTCAAAATGTTTATTTTATACAACGTTTTCACCAAACATCTTACAAGGTAAGCTTAGATTTGGTCTGTGTTTGAGCTATAGCTACTGGAGGGGTATCAAATTCATATTTAGGTTGGTAGGAACAAATCTAGCCTATTGCCAATGTTATCTGATGATGTATGACTTAATGGCAACATCGAATGACCACCGAGTGACAATATCTTTGCGCTTAAAAAATAGGATGATGCCTGCTTACGCGCTGTAGGCATCCATTACACAATGGATTGGCTACTATGGCACCTTGACAGTCTTGTAGCCAATGAGATAAGCTTTCCAGGGATATGTAATTGACCTGGGTGGGACAAGGCAAGGCCTAGAACATTTTATGCGTACTGCGAACTATTGCAACCTGGCTAAGAGACAAGACGCACCGAGCACGCTACATTACATTGTAAACAGATTTCATTGCTTTAATTTCATCACTTTAGCATAAAAGATGGCTTCTCAAGAACAAATAAATGTGGGAAAAACTAAGAATATCAAACAGGAGCCTAAAAAGAAGGCAGCTATGAATGAGTATACCGACATATTTATTTATTTTATTTCACCTTTATTTAACTAGGCAAGTTGAGAACAAATTCCTATTTACAATGACGGCCTACCAAAAGGCAAAAGGCCTCCTGCAGGGACAGGGGCTGGGATTAAACAAATATATATAAATATAGGACCGAACACACTTTTAATATTTTTTATTTTAATTTTTTAATAAAAAATAAAAATTTTTTTTTTTTTTTTTAGTCATTTAGCAGACGCTCTTATCCAGAGCGACTTACAGGAGCAATTAGGGTTAAGTGCCTTGCTCAAGATCACAATGACAGATTTTTCGCCTAGTCGGCTCGGGGATTAGAACCAGCGACCTTTCGGTTACTGGCACAACGCTCTTACCCACTAAGCTACCTGCCGCCCCCTCACATCACAACAGGAGATGCTAATAATAATATGCCATTTAGCAGACGCTTTTATCCAAAGCGGCTTACAGTCATGTGTGCATACATTTTTACGTATGGGTGGTCCCAGGGATCGAACCCACTACCCTGGCGTTACAAGCGCCATGTTCTACCAATTGAGCTACAGAGGACCACAGGAGACCACACTATATAAAGAGAGACCTAAGACAACAACATAGCATGGCAGCAACACATGACAACACAGCAAGGTAGCAACCCAACATGAAAACAACATGGTAGCAACACAACATGGCAGCAGCACAACATGGTAGTAGCACAAGACATGGTACAAACATTATTGGGTACAGACAACAGCACAAAGGGCAAGAAGGTAGAGACAATAATACATCACGCGAAGCAGCCACAACTGTCAGTAAGAGTGAGGCCTAAGAGGGTTTTGTAAATAAGCATCAACCAGTGGGTCTTGCGACGGGTATACAGAGATGACCAGTTTACAGAGGAGTATAGAGTGCAGTGATGTGTCCTATAAGGAGCATTGGTGGCAAATCTGATGGCCGAATGGTAAAGAACATCTAGCCGCTCGAGAGCACCCTTACCTGCCGATCTATAAATTACGTCTCCGTAATCTAGCATGGGTAGTATGGTCATCTGAATCAGGGTTAGTTTGGCAGCTGGGGTGAAAGAGGAGCGATTACGATAGAGGAAACCAAGTCTAGATTTAACCTTAGCCTGCAGCTTTGATATGTGCTGAGAGAAGGACAGTGAACTGTCTAGCCATACTCCCAAGTACTTGTATGAGGTGACTACCTCAAGCTCTAAACCCTCAGAGGTAGTAATCACACCGGTGGGGAGAGGGGCATTCTTCTTACCAAACCACAAGACCTTTGTTTTGGAGGTGTTCAGAACAAGGTTAAGGGCAGAGAAAGCTTGTTGGACACTAAGAAACCTTTGTTGTAGAGCGTTTAACACAAAATCCAGGGAGGGGCCAGCTGAGTATAACACTGTATCATCTGCATATAAATGGATGAGAGAGCTTCCTACTGCCTGAGCTATATTGTTGATGTAAATTGAGAAGAGTGTGGGGCCTAGGATCGAGCCTTGGGGTACTCCCTTGGTGACAGGCAGTGGCTGAGATAGCAGATGTTCTGACTTTATACACTGCACTCTTTGAGAGAGGTAGTTAGCAAACCAGGCCAAAGACCCCTCAGAGACACCAATACTCCTTAGCCGGCCCACAAGGACGGAATGGTCTACCGTATCAAAAGCTTTGGCCAAGTCAATAAAAATAGCAGCACAACATTGCATAGAATCAACAGCAATGGTGACATCATTTAGGACCTTTAAGGTTGCAGTGACACATCCATAACCTGAGCGGAAACCAAATTGCATACCAGAGAGAATACTATAGACATCAAGAAAGCCAGTCAGCTGAATATTGACATGTTTTTCCAACACTTTTGATAAACAGGGCAAAATAGAAATGAGCCTATAACAGTTAGGATCAGCTTGACCGAGATGGTTTTTTGGTGTCAAGTTTAAGGAGCTCCTTTAGCACCTCGGACTCTGTGACCGCCTGCAGGGAGAAACATTGTAGAGGGGCAGGGGAAAAAGAGGGAGGAGCATCGGGGCTAGTCGCATTAGAAGGACTGGGAGATTAGGAAATGTTGGACGGGCAAGGAGGCATGGCTGAGTCAAATAGGAATCCTGACTTAATGAAGTGGTGATTAAAGAGCTCAGCCATGTGCCCCTAGACAGTAACAACCACATCATCAACATTAAGGGACATGGGCAGCTGTGAGGAGGAGGGTTTATTCTCCAGGTCTTTAACCGTTTTCCAGAACTTCTTGGGGTTAGACCCACAGAGAGAGAACTGCTCCTTAAAGTAACTAGCTTTAGCCTTCCTGATGCTGCCTGAATGCACTTATTTCTCATTTGCCTGAACGAGAGCCAGTCAGCCTGAGTAAGCGTGTGCCGAGCCTTTCGCCAAATGGAATTCTTGAGGTGGAGTAACTCTGCCAGATCACGGTCGAACCAGGGGCTGAACCTGTTTTTAATTCTCATTTTCTTTATGGGGGTGTTTGTTAACAATACCACTGAAAATATCAAAAAAGAAGGTCCAAGTGTCTTCGACAGAGGGGATCAAGCTGATTCTATACCAATTTACAGAGGCCAGGTCATGAAGGAAGGCTTGCTCATTAAAGTCTTTTAGCAAGCGTCTTTGACAAATTAGGACAGGTCGTTTCACTGAGTAGCCAGGCTGTAAAACAGTGATCACTAAGGTCATTACAGAAAACACCAGACTGATACCTATCAGGATTATTTGTGAGGATAACATCAAGGAGAGTAGCCTTTTCTGGGTGTTTGGAGTTATACCTTGTGGGATTGGTAATAATCTGAGAAAGATTTAGGGAGTCCCATTGCTTTATGACTTGGTCAGGTGGTTTAAGCATGTCCCAGTTTAGGTCACCTAGCAGGACAAATTTAGACTTAGTGTAAGGAGCCAGGAGAGAGCTTAGGGTAGGTAGGGTACAGGCCGGTGCTGATGGTGGACGATAACACCCAGCAACAGACAAACAAAGAGCTATTTGAAAGTTTAATGCTTAAAACCAGCAAATCAAATTGTTTGGGGACAGACTTGGTGGAGACAACCGAGTACTGAAGGTGTTCCTTGGTAAAGATTGCCACTCCACCACCTTTGGAAGTTCTGTCTTGCCGAAAAAGGTTATAACCAGAAAAGTTAACATCAGTGTTCAAAACACTCGTTCTTAACCACGTCTCAGTTATGACCAACACATCTGGATTGGAGCTGTGAACCCATACTTTCAATTTATCCATTTTAGGTAATAAGCTTCTTGTGTTAACGTGCAGAAAGCCCAGGCTTTTACGAGAGCAGAAATCAGTGAAGCAGATATCAGAAGTCAGAATTGGGGCTAGCAACAGTAGATGGGCCAGGGTGTACATTTCCAGATATCATCAGCAGTAATACAATCGGCACGGCCGAGGACAGGGAGAGCTCTGCAGTGTTGATTTTTTATGACATTTGAATGTGCATCAGATGGCAACAAGATCATATTGTACAGCAATTTCATCAGGTAACATGAATACAAAGCCGGCAAGAAGTGGTTAGAATAGAAGCTTTGAATAAAATACTGGATCGGACTCGGATCAGGGGAGCGATTTGGACAACGAGGATTTCGACTCGGCCGACGAAGATTGCTTTCTAGAAGGATTGGATCCACTTTTAGATCTGTAAGTCAATTATTTTCATGACTTTATATAGCTAATTTACTCTTTGTATTTCGTTTTTTATAAGTTGTCTGCTTTTTGTGCTTTGGATTTAGTTTACATAGGCCTATGTAACAAGTCATTTCAATGTTATATAATTCCAAAGTAGATATTGTCTGTTTCATATTAGTTCACTCTTTGCTGTTCTAAGCAACCTCACAACCATCACAAGACCCCCCACTCAAGGTGAGCGTCACTATCCAACACACATGCCAAAAGACAAAAGGAAGAACTGCAAGCATTGCACAAAACCCAAGGGGAAGAAAAGTGTGAAATGCCAGATCTTCTGTCGGAAAAATGCCAGTTCGCTTTGTAAATAGTTCAGCTTATTTCTATTTTTGCACCTTTTTTAGTGAAGGACACGTGTGTAACCAAGTTTGTGTTTGATAAGGCATTTTTATATATTTTTTATGTATAGTACCAGTCAAGTTTGGACATACCTACTCATTCAAGGGTTTTGCTTTATTTTGACTATTTTCTACATTGTAGAATAATAGTGAAGACATCAAAACTATGAAATAACACATATGGAATCATGTAGTAACCAAAAAAGTGTTAAACAAATCAAAATATGTTTTATATTTTAGATTCTTCAAAGTAGCCACCCTTTTCCTTGACGACAGCTTTACATACTCTTGGAATTCTCACAACCAGCTTCATGAGGTTGTCACCTGGAATGCATTTCAATTAACAGGTGTGTCTTGTTAAGTATGAAAAATGTATGCACTCACTAACTGTAAGTCGCTCTGGATAAGAGCGTCTGCTAAATGACTAAAATGTAAATGTAAAAATGTTAAAAGTTAATTTGTGTAATTTCTTTCCTTCTTAATACGTTTGAGCCAATCAATTGTGTTGTGACAAGGTAGGGGTGGTATACAGACGATAGCCCTATTTGGTAAAAGACCAAGTCCATATTATGGCAAGAACAGCTCAAATAAGCAAAGATAAATGACAGTCATCATTACAGTCATCATTACTTTAAGACATGAAGGTCAGTCAATCCGGAAAATCTCAAGAACTGAAAGTTTCTTCAAGTGCAGGCGCAAAAACCATCAAGCGCTATGATGAAACTGGCTCTCATGAGGACCGCCACAGGAAAGTAAGACCCAGAGTTACCTCTGCTGCAGAGGATAAGTTCATTAGAGTTACCAGCCTTAGAAATTGCAGCCCAAATAAATGCTTAACAGACACATCTCAACATCAACTGTTCAGAGGAGACTTCGTGAATCAGGCCTTCATGAATTGCTGCAAAGAAACCATTACTAAAGGACACCAATAATAAGAAGAGACTTGCTTGGGCCAAGAAACACGAGCAATGGACATTAGACCGGTGGAAATTTGTCCTTTTGGTCTGATGAGTCCGTGTCTTCGTGGGACGCAGAGTAGGTGAACAGATGATCTCTGCATGTGTGGTTCCCACCATGAAACATGGAGGAGGAGGTGTGATGGTGTAAGGGTGCTTTGCTGGTGACACTGTCTGTGATTTATTTAGAATTCAAGGCACACTTAACCAGCATGGCTACCACAGCATTCTGCAGCGATACGCCATCCCATCTGGTTTGCGCTTAGTGGGACTATCATTTGTTTTTCAACAGGACAATGACCCAACACACCTCCAGGCTGTGTAAGGGCTATTTTACCAAGAAGGAGTGTGTTGGAGTGGATGCAACACTTTTTTGGTTACTACATGATTCCATATGTGTTATTTCATAGTTTCGATGTCTTCACTATTATTCTACAACGTAGAAAATAGTAAAAAATAAAGAAAAACCCTTGAATGAGTTGGTGTGTCCAAACTTTTGACTGGTAGTGTATATTGTAATGCTTTATGTAGATGTTTGTCTCTCTGTTTCTCTTGTGAATGGCTAGCCGTAGCCAGGTTGCAGATCCCGTTATGAAAGGTAGAAGAGATACTCCGAGGCGTAGATGACACAACAGATTTTTCCAGACCGTTGCAGTGTAAACGGTGAAGAAGGTTTGGACATGTAGAAAGTGTCTACAGGTGGAGGAATCTAAGATGTAGAACTTGTGGAAAAGAAGGTCATGGTGAATGTTATGAAGAAGCTGTGAAGTGTTACAACTGTGGTGGAAAGCACATCTTTGGAGTGCCCGACGAGGGTCGGAAGAGAAGGAGGTTGCCAAAGTCAGGGCCGTCCAGAGCATTTCATATGTGTAGGCTGTCAAAAGGGTGGAGGGAACGAAAGGTACTCTTGAGGACTCCATGGTGTTGGAAGATGGACATTAAGTCCAGGAAGATGGACATTATTGTGGATGTGGCAGAGGGGTTCCTGGGACTACAATATTTCTCAAGGAAGGAGTTACATGAGGCACTGTCGTGAGCAGTGATACACTCTCAGGCCCCACAATTATAATTATCGCAATAGTGGCGCAGTGGTCTAAGGCACTGCATCTCAGTGCTTGAGGCATCACTACAGACCCCCTGGTTCGATTCCAGGCTGTATCACAACCGACCGTGATTGGGAGTCCCATAGGGCGGCGCACAATTGGCCCAGCGTCGTCCGGGTTTGGCCGGTGTAGGCGGTCATTGTAAATAAGAATTTGTTCTTAACTGACTTGCCTAGTTAAATAAAGGTAAAAAAAAATATATATATATATATATATCTGTATTACCTTTGCTTGTAGAAATATTCAGAGAAAATGTGTGGGAAGTTGACTGTTGACCCGGGGTGTATTCATTAGTTGGCTTCTGTTACAAAACATTTTGCAACGGAAGCCATTTACTTCAAACGGAAAAAGTTTTGCAATGAAAACCAGAGTTTCTATTTGACAAATTCAGGTAGGTCCCTCCCATAGAGAATGATAGAGGCCACTTGTGGCCAAAAGGCCAATTTAGCAGGGGCAGCGCCATTGAGGGCTTCCACCATTTTAATGTAGTCAACTGGGTGGGACTTCCAACTTCATTGGCTTTTTTTATTTATTTTTATTTCACCTTTATTTAACCAGGTAAGCCAGTTGAGAACAGGTTCTCATTTACAGAGTCATGTCCAACCGAGTCATCGGGAGGGATCAGCCAATCGTGAAGAAGAAAATGGACTACTTTAAAATGGAGGTAGCCTCAATGGCGCTGCCCATGTAAAACATTTAGCAACAGACAAAACATTTTGCAATGGAATCTGACTAATGAATACACCCCTGAATTCATAAACTAGTAAACTGTAACAGGGTGGTGCCTCCACGGTAATCATGTGAAGGCTAGAGCCGGCCCTGTGGTTAGGGTAAGGGTTAACCACAGGAGGTTGGTGGCACCTTAATTGGGGAGGATGGGCTCGTGGTAATGACTGGAGCGGAATCAGTGGAATGGTATCAAATACATCAAACACATGCTTTCCAGGTGTTTGATGCCATTCCATTTGCTCCGTTCCGGACATTATTATGAGCCGTTCTCCCCTCAGCAGCCTCCACTGGGGTTAAGGGCTAGAGTAAGGGTTAGGGTTAGTAGATAGGTAGTTGAAATGTCACTGATAGTCTGTAGAGCATCTACACATTGACTATCCAAATAAAGTGTTACCCCATCTTTCTCTTCCTGATAGGTCAAAGTGCACAACCATGCACCTATTTGTTTTTCTGTTCTCCCTCCTTTCAGTCCCTCTGTCTCTCCTTGATTGCTGATTGGAAAGAGGTACATCCGTCAGTTTGAGTGTGTGGGTGTATTTGTTGGATTGTGTGGTGTGTGTGTCTCCCTGACGCCCGGGTGACAGTGGAAAGAGAGGTGAGGGGCAGGCAGTGCGTGATGGACGCGTATCAGGAGGGATTAGTGGTAAAGATAGGCAGGCGTGTTCTCTTTTCTAGGTGGATTTCAATCTCTCTCTTCCTCTGTTTTAAACTGCTAGTGCCTCATCTCTCTCCAAACAACTGAATGCTGTCATCTCCCATTGGCTGTCATCTCCCATGTAATATTTGTGTGTGTGGGGGTGTGTGTTTATCTCCCTGTGTGTGTGTGTGTGTGTGTGTGTGTGTGAGAAAGTGATTCAGTCTCTCTTTCTGTGCGATGCCACTGCTGCCTAAGGAGGCAGAACGATTCGATGGGCTATCTCTGCTATACTGGTATGTCCCTCTTTCAAATTGTTCCCCTCTATTGTTTAATCACTCTCTTCACTCTTTTAATCTAGTTTCTCTTCTCTTTTTTAAGTCGATTTTTTTTTATTGAAGGGTGAAAATATGTACAGTAATTTACTTTTTCGTTGCATGTAAAATTCTACTTCCTTTCACCTCTGTTGTGCCTTACAGTAGTAGGAGGAGGTGTGTGTTGCTCGCAGACTTGTGCAGGGTAAGCAACAAGAGAGCCTTCATGTGTATGTTTTACTTGACTGTCCTTTGCAGTGCTGTAATAAGCGAGTTTAGCTGCAGTACATGTGTAAAGAGAGTTGGAGACGGAAGTGTATCCTATAGACCGGTCCTGTATTACTGTATTACTGTCACAGCAGGAGAAAGAAGGGAAGACAGGTTAGCCTGTATTAAGTGATCAGTTAAATGTTTGTTCTAACTGTTCCGTCACTACTCCGCCAGTAACTCACTACATTCTTAAAAATTAAGGTGCAAGTTGGAACCAAATAAGGTTCTTGAGAGCAATGCCATAGGGGAACTATATTAGGGTCTCTGAAGAACCATACAAAAATCCAGAGCCATACAAAAATCCTCCAGGACTGGAATTGAATAACCCTGCTGTAGGGTTTTAAGCTTATTTGCATGTTTCCCAGGGTGCCTTTTGGAGTGAATTTAGAGTTACCAGTACCACCCATGACTGTGTTTGCTAGTGACAGAGACATGGTTGTTGCATTTTTTCATTTTGAGTTATTTTGCCTTCATCAAGTGAGATCCTAAGTGAACATTGTAATTCAAATTAAATGATTTAAGAAAATACAATACATATATAAGGCCTTCTTTTGAGAGTTTTACCCTAATACAGTGGCCTGAAACTCATACACTGTAAAAAGATAAAATAAATCCAGTTGTTTTTACGGTAACATACCTGAATTACTGTAAAAAAAAAAAAAGTATAGGATGTTACCTTAAATTCCGAATAAACTTTTGGTTTAACAGTACATTACTGTAATGTTTACAATTTACGGTAACATACTGTACTTTTTTTTTTTTTTTTTACAGTAACTTACAGGTAACTGACTGCCAGTAAATTACCGTAAAAACAATAGGATTGGCCAATTTGCTGTGTGCTAGGAAAGAGACATCTGCAGGCTTCAATACATACTATAACCTTTTAGAATTCTGAAGAACCGTAGATGCTACTCAAGAACCCCTCAGTTAACTCAAAGGGTATTTATCAGGTAAGAGTTCTCCAAAGAACCTTAAGAAATTAGGAAGAACCAGTTAAGAACCTTTTTTTCGTGTGTATACAATGACTCACTCACTACAATGTCTATTGTAGTTTTAATTAATTGTAAAGGGTTCTACGGTGTGTATGGGACACTGTAGGCTATGCATTTTTTTTATGGGTGAATGCATTATAGTCCTTTTGTAGGCTACAGGAACAACAGCTGTTTATATATCTTGCTATGAGCCTTTGGAGTCTGTCTTGGCCATTTGTCTATTGGTCAGTGTAATCTCCTGAACTAAATTTAGAAATGTGGGCTTTTGTTGTTAAGGGGGGCAGGGGAAGAGCAGAGGACGGAGGAGAGAAGAGGACACGATGGGAGGGGTTTGGGGGGGGGGGGGGCACAGAAATGACAGTAGAGGAAAGGATGGAAGGGTAGAAGGACCGGAGAGGAGATAAGGAGGCAGGACGGTAGACAGTAGAGGAAAGGAAATGAGGTGGTAATGATGAAATGAGAGGAGAGGAGAGGAGACAATAGGAAGGGAAAGAGGTGGCAGAGAGGAAACTCAGGAAACCAGGTCAGCTCTTCCTAAATCTGGACTGTCAACCTCTTGCTGAACCCTTTTCCTCTGCTACTTACAGGGTCATGATCAGGGCAGACACAGGCTATAGAAAATACCTCTTCCCTCTATTCCTTCATGAACGGAAACCAGCGGCGGCCTGCATATTATGGTGTTAGGGACGGCGTCCCACTTGTGATTGGTCAAAAATAATAATATGATAGGTAAAATAAAAAAAAGTAACTATTTTTATTTAACAAAAAATATGTATTATATAATTCTTGGATAATGTTTTAAATGCTCATGAAAGTGCAGTAAATGTGTACATTTTCCTGTTTGAAAAATATATTGTTCAAAACGATCGGTTCAGTTACTTAATACTTTGCCCCTCAGTGACTGTCAGCAGCAGCTCCACCTCTGTGGGCGCATAGGCCATGTGAACATTGCTTGGATTGTTTTGCCAGCTGTTTTCCATGAGGGCAAACTGCACCATAAATTATAACAGCACAAAGTAAATGGACCTCCCTGAGGCGCTCAAATGTGAGTGTCTACCTTTGATAAGCAGCTAGCTAGCTAGCTGGTAGCTTGCTAGATGGTTAGCTCCCATGCCAATTTCAACTATTTTCTAAACGAATATCTGACTAACTCGGAAATATGAAGTTATTTCAGAATTAAAGTTACCTGGCTAGAGGATCATGCTTTGTGACAATATGTTAGCTAGCTATCCCCAGTTATATAATGTGTTTTCACTTATTGCATCTGAATGCTTGTTGCACTCTTCCCGGTTTCCATTAGTTACCACAGCCATATCGTAAAAATTCATGAAAACAAAAATGAGCTTTTTGGTCTTCATTTAAGGCTAGGGTTAGGCATAAGGCTAGCAGTGTGGGTAATGTTGTTAGGGTTTATGACTTTGTAGCTGTGGTAACTAGTGATAACCATTCTCCCTGGTGCACTCGTTTGTTCATGAGCTGGCTGCTCGTTCTAGCACAATCTAATCTGTTCAAAACAGTGGCCATTCGGTTTTTGACATTGTTAAGTTGCGTCAATTCAAATCTGGTATTGGAACAAAAAGAGGTCAATATACGTCTTCTAAAATAGACTAGTATTTTAATTAATGCAAAACACTTCAATGGTAAATATGATGTTCGTATATACGGGTCCACTGAAACACCACGCAGGGCAGTCAGAGAACTGAGCCATTGTTATAAGTTCTTCTTTAAATACTCTGACAGAGATAGTTCCTGCTCCAAGCAGGCCTATCAGAGTAGAGACTGAGCGTGGTTTTAGACTTACTCAGCCTATCGTTGGCGCACAGGCTGGTCCCAGCCCCTTGGCGCTTCACTGTTGCCAGGCATTAGTTGTTATCTCCACAACTTGTCTCGAGTCAGCAACCTCAGACATCTTTGTAGCAGAACACATGTCCTTGAGCGGTTTAACAAAGAGGGTGTGTGTCTGTGTGAATCACAAGTCTGTCTCAGCCTACCCCTATAACGGTTCCTCACATTAATCAAAGCTTGTTATGTTACATTACATTACATTATATTCATTTAGCAGACGCTCTTATCCAGAGCGACTTACAGGAGCAATTAGGGTTAAGTGCTCAAGGGCACATCGACAGATTTTTCACCTAGTCAGCTCGGGGATTAGAACCAGCGACCTTTCGGTTACTGGCACAACGCTCTTAACCACTAAGCTACCTGCCGCCCCAAACAATCTATATCAGTACAGCACAAACCTATTATGTTTAATCATTAATGTATTCTTTCTAAGCTAGGCATCACATCTAGTTATAAGAAAATAGATCCCAACAACATGCAAAAGTGAAATAGGTGTAGTTATGCTGTTGTTCAAATGCACAAATCGCTTTATATCTTCTCAAAGAAACTACCGGTAGTTCGAAAACTTGGCATCATATTTCTGTCATACTGCTTTGTTGATCCAGGCTCTGTTGTAGCCGGCCGCGACCGGGAGAACCATGGGGCGGCGCACAATTGGCCCAGCGTTGTCCAGGGTAGGGGAGGGAATGGCCGGCAGGGATGTAACTCAGTTGGTAGAGCATGGCGTTTGCAACGCCAGGGTTGTGAGTTCGATTCCCACGGGGGGCCAGTATGGAAAAATATAAATAAAATAAAAATGCTAAATGACTAAAATGTAAATGTTGACAACTCCAACCACCTCGTGCCCCGGGTATTCAGTTAATCAGAGGCAGCCGCTGACGGACACTCAGAAAACCAGGTCAGCTATTCCTAAATCTGGAATGTCAACCTCTTGCTGAACCCATTTTCTACTTACAGGGTCATGAGGAAGGCAGACACGAACATGCCGACACTCCGTCAACTTCTGAGTACTTAAATATAATTTCCCCGTTGACATCAATTAAGGATTTATGCACATGCTTTAGTTACGCAGGGAACTATTGTACAATAATTTCTCAACTCTAAATCGGTCCATAAGCTGACAAGGTGTTGGATGATGAAAGCTATAGGATAGCATATGTTGGTAGGTCTGCTATGACAAGGCATTTATTATGTAGCAGTTTGTAACAGGCTAACGTGATGCTCCATTAGCCTTACAGGATAGGGACTGTTTGGCGGAGCACAGAGAATTTTCGACCAACCTTAACTTGGTGATACTTCCTCAATTCACGACTTGCAAGACAACCTATGTCTTCTAAACGACCATGTGTAGTTGCAGGGGGTTCGTTTGAATTTAGAAAATGCTCCATTATTAAATTAAATCAATGTTTTGCTTAATTAAGTAATCCAACAATGTGTACGACGCCATCTGGTCTATTTAAAATCTTCTTTCGTTGATTGAGACATCATCATGACATGCAGCACTTTGGGTTTGACACCCACCGGTCTCAATCAATGAGAGAAGATTTCAAATAGTCAAGATGGCGTCGTACAAATTGTTGGATTAATTGATGGAGCAAAAAATAGATTTCATTTAATAACGGAGCATTTTCTAAATTCAAACGAAACCCCCTGCAACTAGACATGGACTTTCAGAAGACATTGATTGTCTTCCAAGTCGGTAATTGAGGAAGTATCGACAAGTTAAGGTTGGTCGAAAATTCTCTGTGCTCCGCCAAACAGTACCTATCGGACAACTGGAACAGAGTAATGGTCTGTCTGGGTGATGTTTTTTTGGTAGGCATTTATCACAGTGATGCTGGAAGACCAGGTCATGTTTTGATTAGTCAGCACATGTAGTAGATTTACAAGAGATATTTGATGAACACAACAACTATAGGTTCGTGGACTGGAGCTTGATTCTGGTACAGTACCCGTGGTGGAAAAAGGTGGTTTCTTTTCATGACAATGTCATCCAAGTAAAGCAAAAAAGAGTGAAAAGTCTGGCCGCCAAATACACAGAACAGGTGTTGGGTACGTTGCACAAGCTGAAGGGCATTATATTAAATGCAGAGGTTGAGCAGCTGTTGGAAAAAGAATGCCCCAATAATGATCCTCCAATAGGAAGTCTTTATGAAAGCTTTCAAGTCAAGACAATAGTTGGAACCGCAGTACACAGAGAACATAAACCACATACAGCCACAACTGTCTGGACCACAGCTGTACTGTTGTATTGACTGTAAAATATAATGAACGCTCCCTCAGTTTATTGTGGCAGAGCATTTATCAGTGTTTGGGTATCTAATAATTATTGTATGTGCAGCACTTGCAAGTTATTGGATGTGCGTACACTACATTTGAAATTATTCTATTGACTGCAGTCATCCAATGCCCTAGTTTGAGCCCAAAGCCTTGTCCTCTGTTTCATCCTGTGCACGTCTGTCTGTCCAGAGGATTACCTCCCTGTCCTGTCCTCCCAGGTCTGCAGATTGGCAGCAGTATTTTCCAATACCTAATGCACCTGTTTAGACTGTAATTACTTTTTCATAATTGAATAGATCTAGAAGCTCTTTGCTGCTGTAAACCATTTACTCCCATCGGTGACACAGCTTGCAGTGACACACACACACACACACACACAATTAGGGCCAAGAGTTTTTCCTGATCACATGATGTGGCCTGGAAAACCTTTTGACCTTCCTCATATGTAGGGGCGGCAGGTAGCTTAGTGGGTAAGAGCGTTGTGCCAGTAACCGAAAGGTCGCTGGGTCTAATCCCTGAGCCGACTAGGTGAAAAATCTGTCAATGTGCCCTTAACCCTCCCGTTGTCCTAGGGTCAAAATGACCCGCCACTGTGTTGAACCAACTTTATTTAATTTTTATATTTTTTGGATCATTTGTGAGAAGGAGGCAGTGATACTTTCTTTAAAGTATCACTGCCTCCTTCTCACAAATGATCCCCAAAATATAAAAATTAAATAAAGTTGGTTCAACACAGTGGCGGGTCATTTTGACCCTAGGACATTGGGAGGGTTAAGCAAGGCACTTAACCCTAATTGCTCCTGTAAGTCGCTCTGGATAAGAGTGTCTCCTAAAATGTAAATGTACGCATCCAGCATAAAGGCAAATCTTATTTTCAGATTGGGTTTGGTTGTTACTGTCATACGGTGCATTTTAATGCCGAGAATGGCTCAGAGGGAGATTGGTCTGGACAGCCTGAGCTGATGTGATGCTGCCAGTCAAAGTCCCTGTGAAGAGATGAGATGGTGTGTTTTAGTTTTTCCCCTGATTGCTGAAACCCTGTCAGTCTGGCGGCTGCTTCTGACCCCACATACACTCCCAACGCACCCACACACACACACACATGCGCCTCACACACTCACCTCAAACTCTCCACACACGCTCACTTGTGGCTGCTCCTGACACATCTCATCCCAGCTCGTCTGCAAAGCCAGTCCACAGCTGGGATATGGAACATATTGGTGTGGCTCTGGGAACCTATTCTAACGAAATCCTTTGGACAATGATTCAGTTACATCTTGAGACCGGAGATGAAAGCTCATCCGACGAACCCTGTGACTGTGAGAGGTGTCCACCCTTTCTCTCTATCCGTCACAAGCCTTCTCTTTCCGTCCACGAGGAAGGGGTTTAAATGTACTATTTATTTGTTAAATGTGTAAACGTTGGGGTGACATGACAGAGAAGGATTTTGTGTGTTCCAGGACTATCATGGGGCCTCATGGCATCAACCGGGCCATCGAGAGACTGGAGTTCTGCGACTGCAAGAAAGGACTGGGTCAGTATACAACTTGACCTCTATTATGTGATGTGCATTATAAATGGATGTAGCTATAGTCTATATATGTTTTATACAGCTATAACTGGGGCCCAGAGGTTTCCCTGGTCAGGTTATATAGTCAGGGAAAAACTCCTGGCCCTAGTAACGAATGGTTATTATAGCAAGTCGAAGGGCGACATTTCCCTCCTCAAAAACAGCTGCGCAGTGAGCTAACACACCGCAACATTCTAAACAGCTGCGCAGTGAGCTAACACACCGCAACATTCTAAACAGCTGCGCAGTGAGCTAACACACCGCAACATTCTAAACAGCTGCGCAGTGAGCTAACACACCGCAACATTCTAAACAGCTGCGCAGTGAGCTAACACACCGCAACATTCTAAACAGCTGCGCAGTGAGCTAACACACCGCAACATTCTAAACAGCTGCGCAGTGAGCTAACACACCGCAACATTCTAAACAGCTGCGCAGTGAGCTAACACACCGCAACATTCTAAACAGCTGCGCAGTGAGCTAACACACCGCAACATTCTAAACAGCTGCGCAGTGAGCTAACACACCGCAACATTCTAAACAGCTGCGCAGTGAGCTAACACACCGCAACATTCTAAACAGCTGCGCAGTGAGCTAACACACCGCAACATTCTAAACAGCTGCGCAGTGAGCTAACACACCGCAACATTCTAAACAGCTGCGCAGTGAGCTAACACACCGCAACATTCTAAACAGCTGCGCAGTGAGCTAACACACCGCAACATTCTAAACAGCTGCGCAGTGAGCTAACACACCGCAACATTCTAAACAGCTGCGCAGTGAGCTAACACACCGCAACATTCTAAACAGCTGCGCAGTGAGCTAACACACCGCAACATTCTAAACAGCTGCGCAGTGAGCTAACACACCGCAACATTCTAAACAGCTGCGCAGTGAGCTAACACACCGCAACATTCTAAACAGCTGCGCAGTGAGCTAACACACCGCAACATTCTAAACAGCTGCGCAGTGAGCTAACACACCGCAACATTCTAAACAGCTGCGCAGTGAGCTAACACACCGCAACATTCTAAACAGCTGCGCAGTGAGCTAACACACCGCAACATTCTAAACAGCTGCGCAGTGAGCTAACACACCGCAACATTCTAAACAGCTGCGCAGTGAGCTAACACACCGCAACATTCTAAATAGCGGCAGCTCTGATACTGTACCTCGCAATTGCCCTAAATGTACTATCTGTTTAATAGAATGCCCCTATAAAGTTTATCCACTGGTGGTTCATATAAGGTGTTACTTCTGTCTCTTGTTCCTCATCCAGGGGTGAAGATCATAGGTGGCTACAGAGATCAGACACGTGAGGAGTTTGGCATCTTCATCAAGCGGGTGTTACCGGGAGGGCTGGCTGCTCAGGATGGTACATTACTTTCTGATTGTTGTTTTGTTTTGGCTCATATACTATGTTGATAAATAACCTCTATTACTGATGATGATGATGGCAAAATGCTCTCTCTCTCTCTCTCTCTCTCTCTCTCTCTCTCTCTCTCTCTCTCTCTCTCTCTCTCTCTCTCTCTCTCTCTCTCTCTCTCTCTCTCTCTCTGTGTGTGTGTTCCAGGGCGGCTTAGAACGGGCGACCTCGTTTTGGAAGTCAATAATATGAGTTTAGGAGGAGTAACCAACGAAAGGTAGGTCAGTAGTGCACAGTGGTAGACTCGGCCATAATTAGGTAATTTGAGTTTAGCCGTTCGTTATGTCGTTCGTTAGCCATTAGGTCTTCTGAACCTAAGGTGTGAATGACGCTACGCGAAGTATGTTACATTGGCGTTTGTCTTTCAAACATGTTTTCAACTCAGGAGTAATACTTGAATGCCACACATTGAATTAAAAAACAGTTTTCTACATAGAGGCGATGATGACTGAAGGTGTTATGTCAGTTCCATCACCATGTGTGTGTCCCAAATGGCACCCTATTCCCTATGGGCCCTGGTCAAAAGTAGTGCACTATAAACGGAATAGGGTGCCATTTGGGATGCATAATTTCCTGTACCCGGGTGTTGTGTTAAAACTGCTCTCCTCTCTCCTGTGTTCCTATAGGGCGGTGGATATCCTCCGGTCAGCGTCAGCCTCCAATCACATGTCTCTGATGGTTGCCAGGGATGATGAAAGCAGGTAGCCAAGCCTGACTTTATGTAAAGGGAAATTCCACCACTTTTCAACCTCATCTCCAGCACAATACCAGTATGTGATAACAGCGCATTTCTATGTTTTGTAGAATATAAAAATATAAAGTAAAAAAATGTATACCCGATGATGACATTTTAAAAACAGTGATTTTCAAACACTATGAGATTCGCGGTGATGTGGGGAGAAAGAAAATACACTTCCTCTGGCTAGAAACTCATTGCAGGTTTTGAAAATCACTGTTTTTCTTACTTTTAAATTTTAATCCTAACCTCTGGTGTCATTGAGAAGCATTTTTTAGGACCTTATCTTTTTAACCACAGATAATTGAAAATAGGCTGTTTTCACATATGTATGATGCTGGAGATAATGGCTATGAGGTTGAAAAGTGGCAGAATTGCCCTTAACATATGTGTGTGTGTGTGTGTATATATATATATATATATATATATATATATATATATATATATATATATTTTTTTCTCATCAGAAGGTTTGCCATTTTTAGGGTTGTTTGATTTGGTATATGTTTATTATATATATATATTTTTTACAAATCGATACTTGGAGTCAAATATTGCGATATGTAATTGTATGGATTTTTTTTTTTGTGTGCAGCCTACGTTTGTGTGCAGCCTACGTACGGTAGTGTGTAGCCTACGTATGGTAGTGTGTAGCCTACGTATGGTAGTGTGTAGCCTACGTACGGTAGTGTGCAGCCTACGTACGGTAGTGTGTAGCCTACGTACGGTAGTGTGCAGCCTACGTACGGTAGTGTGTAGCCTACGTACGGTAGTGTGCAGCCTACGTACGGTAGTGTGCAGCCTACGTACGGTAGTGTGCAGCCTACGTACGGTAGTGTGCAGCCTACGTACGGTAGTGTGTAGCCTACGTACGGTAGTGTGTAGCCTACGTACGGTAGTGTGTAGCCTACGTCAGAGCACTACATCATTGCTGTCACTGAACAAGGGTTAATACTGTTAGGAGATGAGGGGTGATAAACCCTTTTGATTTTGCTTTTAAAATCGGGTTAATACAGTAAGGACCTTAAGGGACTTTGGTTGTGTTTGCTCAGAAACAGACGCGGTGTCCAAAATGGACCCTATTCTAATAATGTAATATAATAATATAATGTATCATGCATATAATATGTTAGGAATATTCTATTCCTAACTGGAGGCCTGGTCAAAAGTTGTGCACTACATAGGGAATAGGGTGACAGAAACAGAGAGCCTTAGGGAAGAGTGTTGCGAAAAGAGTGTTTAAGGCCTGGATGTATCAAATGTGCAGATTCAGAAAACTGCTTATGAGAGGACAGATAAAACTCATTCATAGCTGTGAGGGTGTTTGCTTCTGACCTCAGTCAGGAAATACATATGAAGTAACACACCCCCAGTTGTCCCCTGTGTGTGGATGGTGGTTTTTGTTTATCTATTGCATTCAACACATTTTTCAGCATACTTCAAAGTATACACTGAGTGTACAAAACATTAGGAATAACTGCTCTTTCCATGACAGACTGACCAGGTGAATCCAAAATGAAAGCTATGATCCCTTATTGATGTTCAATTCACTTTAATCAGTGTAGATGAAGGGGAGGAGACAAGTTAAAGAAGGACTTTTAATCCTTGAGACAATTAAGACATGGATTGTGGATGTGTGCCATTCAGAGGGTGAATGGGCAAGACAAAAGATTGAAGTGCCTTTGAACAAAGTATGGTAGTAGGTGCCAGGCACACCGGTTTGAGTGTGTCAAGAACTGCAACGCTGCTGGGTTTTTCATGCTCAACAGTTTCCTGTGTGTATCAAGAATGGTCCACCACCCAAAGGACATCCAGCCAACTTGACACAACTGTGGGAAGCATTGGCGTCAACGCTCTTAATGCCAGCATCCCTGTGGAACGCTTTCAACACCTTGTAGTCCACGCCCTGACGAATTGAGGCTGTTCTGAGGGCAAAGGGGGTGCAACTCAATATTAGGAAGGTGTTCCTACTGTTTTGTACACTCAGTGTATTATATAAGAATGATGCCGTTACCAACCTATGCCAATGAGAGAGAGAGAAAGTGATCTATAGAATCACATGAAGTTAATCAATTATGGGTGGCAAGTAATAAGTTAGTCCTAAATATATCAAAACTAAAAGCATTGTATTTGGGACAAATCATTCACTAAACCCTAAACCTCAACTAAATGTTGGTAATGAATAATGTGGAAATTGAGCAATTTGAGGAGACTAAACTGCTTGGCGTAACCCTAGATTGTAAACTGCCATGGTCAAAACATATTGATGCAACGGTAGCTAAGATGGGGAGAGGTTTGTCCGTAATAAAGCGCAGCTCTGCTTTTCTTGACATCACAATCAGCTAAAGAAGTCCTACAGGCCCTAGTTTTATCACACCTGGGCGGCAGGTGGCTTAGTGGTTAAGAGCGTTGTGCCAGTAACCGAAAGGTTCTAATCCCCGAGCCGACTAGGTGAAAAATCTGTCGATGTGCCCTTGAGCAAGGCACTTAACCCTACTTGCTCTGGATAAGAGCGTCTGCTAAATGACTAAAATGTAAATGTACTGCCCAGTTATATGGTCTGATGCTAATTTCATCACACCTGGACTACTGCCCATTTATTTGGTCTGATGCTAGTTTTATCACACCTGGACTACTGCCCAGTAATATGGTCTGATGCTAGTTTTATCACAGCTGGACTACTGCCCAGTTATATGGTCTGATGCTAGTTTTATCACACCTGGACTACTGCCCAGTTACAGTGAGGGAAAAAAGTATTTAATCCCCTGCTGATTTTGTACGTTTGCCCACTGACAAAGACATGATCAGTCTATAATTTTAATGGTAGGTTTATTTGAACAGTGAGAGACAGAATAACAACAAAAAAATCCAGAAAAACAAATGTCAAAAATTTTATCAATTGATTTGCATTTTAATGAGGGAAATAAGTATTTGACCCCTCTGCAAAACATGACTTAGTACTTGGTGGCAAAACCCTTGTTGGCAATCACAGAGGTCAGACGTTTCTTGTAGTTGGCCACCAGGTTTGCACACATCTCAGGAGGGATTTTGTCCCACTCCTCATTGCAGATCTTCTCCAAGTCATTAAGATTTCGAGCCTGACGTTTGGCAACTCGAACCTTCAGCTCCCTCCACAGATTTTCTATGGGATTAAGGTCTGGAGACTGGCTAGGCCACTCCAGGACATTAATGTGCTTCTTCTTGAGCCACTCCTTTGTTGCCTTGGCTGTGTGTTTTGGGTCATTGTCATGCTGGAATACCCATCCACAACCCATTTTCAATGCCCTGGCTGAGGGAAGGAGGTTATCACCCAAGATTTGACGGTACATGGCCCTGTCCATCGTCCCTTTGATGCGGTGAAGTTGTCTTTTACAGTTGGCCCTGAACAGAGCAGCCAGGCTAGCCCTTAAATGTACACAGAGAGCTAACATCAATGACATTCATGTCAATCTCTACTGACTCAAAGTAGAGGAGAGATTGACTGCATCACTACTTAAACCTGTGAATTCAGACAAATAAAAGGGGTAATGGGTCCGCACTCAAAAAGATGTTGCATAAAGCTTACTTCATTTTTTAAAGGTTTTGTTATTCTTTTCACTGCATCAGGGATAGCTTACACAGACGTTTCAGCTTTACAGCCTTCTTTAGTGTGTAGGTACAGATCTTTTTAATTCAAAACAGCATTTGTAGGGAACACAGGTGAGCAACCGATGCTTCTAATCAGGGTTGCCACTCATCTGCCAATCAGGGATGGCTTCATTTAAACAATGGGTACATTTAAACACTGCCCAAACATCCTCTGGGACTCTAGTCCTCCTAACTGCTGAGGAAAGTTGTCTGTCCTGTGTCCTCTCTCTCTCCTGTCACATCTCACCTCGTCTTGTACATGGGACCTGACATAAAGTGACTTGGCACTCTGCTGGCCCCTGTGCTTTTCAAGGTTTGTCAGCCACGTCACACACTACGACCCAACGGATGGACAGCCAGACAGATACACGCTGACATATTAGGGACAGGACAGAAGACTGTCTGTCCATCTGTCTGTCATCTGCTGTTTGCTTTAGTTGTGTTTCAGAATGTTTTGTGCCCAATAGAAATCAATGGTATATAATGTATTATGTCATTTTGGAGTCCTTTTTATTCGGAATAAGAATATCATATGTTTCTAAACACTTCTACATTAATGTGGATGCTACCATGATTATGGATAATCCTGAATGAATCGTGAATAATGATGGGTGAGAAAGTTACAAACGCACAATATCATACCCCCAAGAAATGCTAACCTCTCACCATTACAATAACAAGGGAAGGTAGCATTTTTGGGGGGATATAATATTTGTGCGTCTAACTTTCTCACTCATCATTCATCACGATTTGTTTAGGATTATGCGTCAACATGGTAGCATCCACATTAATGTAGAAGTGTTTAGAAACATATTCTATTCTTATTTACAATAAAAGTGACTCCAATTTGACACTACATTATTTACCATTCACTTCTATTGGGCCCAAAAGTTTGGACACACCTACTCATTCAAGGGTTTTTCTTTATTTTTAAAATGTTTTACATTGTAGAATAATAGTGAAGACATCACAACTATGAAATAACACAAATGGAATCATGTAGTAACCAAAAAAGTGTTAAACAAATCAAAATATATTTTATATTTGAGATTCTTCAAATAGCCACCCTTTGCCTTTATGACAGCTTTGCACACTCTTGGCATTCTCTCAACCAGCTTCACCTGGAATGCTTTTCCAACAGTCTTGAAGGAGTTCCCACATACAGTGGGGGAAAAAAGTATTTGATCCCCTGCTGATTTTGTACGTTTGCCCACTGACAAAGTCATGATCAGTCTATAATTTTAATGGTAGGTTTATTTGAACAGTGAGAGACAGAATAACAACAAAAAAATCCAGAAAAACAAATGTCAAAAATGTTATCAATTGATTTGCATTTTAATGAGGGAAATAAGTATTTGACCCCTCTGCAAAACATGACTTAGTACTTGATGGCAAAACCCTTGTTGGCAATCACAGAGGTCAGACGTTTCTTGTAGTTGGCCACCAGATTTGCACACATCTCAGGAGGGATTTTGTTCCACTCCTCTTTGCAGATCTTCTCCAAGTCATTAAGGTTTCGAGGCTGACGTTTGGCAACTCGAACCTTCAGCTCCCTCCACAGATTTTCTATGGGATTAAGGTCTGGAGACTGGCTAGGCCACTCCAGGACCTTAATGTGCTTCTTCTTGAGCCACTCCTTTGTGGCCTTGGCCGTGTGTTTTGGGTCATTGTCATGCTGGAATACCCATCTACGACCCATTTTCAATGCCCTGGCTGAGGGAAGGAGGTTCTCACCCAAGATTTGACGGTACATGGCCCCGTCCATCGTCCCTTTGATGCGATGAAGTTGTCCTGTCCCCTTAGCAGAAAAACACCCCCAAAGCATAATGTTTCCACCTCCATGTTTGACGGTGGGGATGGTGTTCTTGGGGTCATAGGCAGCATTCCTCCTCCTCCAAACACGGCAAGTTGAATTGATGCCAAAGAGCTCGATTTTGGTCTCATCTGACCACAACACTTTTACCCAGTTCTCCTCTGAATCATTCAGATGTTCATTGGCAAACTTCAGACGGCCCTGTATATGTGCTTTCTTGAGCAGATGGACCTTGCGGGCACTGCAGGATTTCAGTCCTTCACAGCGTAGTGTGTTACCAATTGTTTTCTTGGTGACTATGGTCCCAGCTGCCTTGAGATCATTGACAAGATCCTCCCGTGTAGTTCTGGGCTGATTCATCACCGTTCTCATGATCATTGCAACTCCACGAGGTGAGATCTTGCATGGAGCCCCAGGTCGAGGGAGATTGACAATTATTTTGTTTCTTACATTTGTGGATAATCGCACCAACTGTTGTCACCTTCTCACCAAGCTGCTTGGCGATGGTCTTGTAGCCCATTCCAGCCTTGTGTAGGTCTGCAATCTTGTCCCTGACATCCCTGGAGAGCTCTTTGGTCTTGGCCATGGTGGAGAGTTTGGAATCTGATTGATTGATTGCTTCTAAATTAATAATATAAATTGGGCATTTAGCAGACGCTCTTATCCAGAGCGACTTACAGGAGCAATTAGGGTTAAGTGCCTTGCTCAAGGGCACATCGACAGATTTTTCACCTAGTCGGCTTGGGGATTAGAACCAGCGACCTTTTGGTTACTGGTACAACGCTCTTAACCACTAAGCTACCTGTGGACAGGTGTCTTTTATACAGGTAACAAGCTGAGATTAGGAGCACTCCCTTTAAGAGTGTGCTCCTAATCTCAGCTCGTTACCTGTATAAAAGACACCTGGGACCCAGAAATCTTTCTGATTGAGAGGGGGTCAAATACTTATTTCCCTCATTAAAATGCAAATAAATTTATAACATTTTTGACATGCATTTTTCTGGATTTTTTTGTTGTTATTCTGTCTCTCACTGTTCAAATAAACCTACCATTAAAATGATAGACTGATCATTTCTTTGTCAGTGGGCAAACGTACAAAATCAGCAGGGGATCAAATAATTTTTCCCCTCACTGTATGCTGAGCACTTGTTGGCTGCTTTTCCTTCACTCTGCCGTCCGACTCATCCCAAACCATCTCAATTGGGTTGA
The DNA here is from genome assembly GCF_964263955.1 of Coregonus lavaretus. Lineage (NCBI taxonomy): Eukaryota > Metazoa > Chordata > Actinopteri > Salmoniformes > Salmonidae > Coregonus > Coregonus lavaretus. The sequence goes on from NC_140012.1 coordinate 39,966,270, forward strand.
GGTCGGGTGATTGTGGAGGCCAGGTCATCTGATGCAGCACTCCATCACTCTCCTTCTTGGTGAAATAGCCCTTACACAGCCTGGAGGTGTGTTGGGTCATTGTCCTGTTGAAAACCAAATTATAGTCTCACTAAGCCCAAACCAGATGGGATGGCGTATCACTGCAGAATGCTGTGTTATTCATGCTGGTTAAGTGTTCCTTGAATACTAAATTATTCACAGCCCTTTTCTCCAGCAAAGCACCCCCACACCGTAACACCTCCTCTTCCATGCTTTACGGTGGGAACTACACGTGCGGAGATCATCCGTTCACCCAAACCGCATCTCACAAAGACACGGCGGTTTGAACCAAACATTTCCAATTTGGACTCCAGACCAAAGGACACATTTCCACCGGTCTAATGTCAATTGCTTGTGTTTCTTGGCCCAAGCAGGTCTCTTCTTCTTATTGGTGTCCTTTAGTAGTGGTTTCTTAGCAGCAATTCGACCATGAAGGCCTGATTCACACAGTCCCCTCTGAACAGTTGATGTTGAGATGTGTCTGTTACTTGACCTGTGAAGCATTTATTTAGGCTGCAATTTCGGAGGCTGGTAACTAGTGAACTTATCCTCTGGGTCTTCCATTCCTGTGGCAGTCCTCATGAGAGCCAGTTTCATCATAGCGCTTGATGGTTTTTGTGACTGCACTTGAAACTTTCAAAGTTCATGAAATGTTCAGTATTGACTGACCTTCATGTCTTAAAGTCATGATGGACAGTCGTATCTCTTTGCTTATTTGAGCTGTTCTTGCCGTAATATGGAGTTAGTCTTTTACCAAATAGGGCTATCTTCTGTATACTCCCCTCCCTTGTCACAACACAACTGACTGGCTCAAACGCATTAAGAAGGAAATACATTCCATAAATTAACTTTTAAGAAGGCACACCTGTTAATTGAAATGCATTCCAGGTGACTCCCTCATGAAGCTGGTTGAGAGAATGCCAAGAGTGTGCAAAGCTGTCATCAAGGCAAAGGGTGTCTATTTGAATAATATATATTTTGATTTGTTTAACACTTTTTTGGTTACTACATGATTCCATATGTGTTATTTCATAGTTTTGATGTCTTCACTATTATTCTACAATGTAAAAAATAGTAAAAATAAAGAAAAACCCTTGAATGAGTAGATGTGTCCAAACTTTTGACTGGTAGTGTACATACATACATACATACAGTTGAAGTCGGAAGTTTACTTATACTTAGGTTGGAGTCATTAAAACTTGTTTTTCAACCACACATTTCTTGTTAACAAACTATAGTTTGGGCAAGTCGGTTAGGACATCTACTTTGTGCATGACACAAGTAATTTTCCCAACAATTGTTTACAGACAAATTATTTCACTTATATTTCACTGTATAACAATTCTAGTTGGTCAGACGTTTACATACACTAAGTTGACTATGCCTTTAAACAGCTTGGAAAATTCCAGAAAATGATGTCATGGCTTTAGAAGCTTCTGATAGGCTAATTTACATCATTTGAGTCAATTGGAGGTGTACCTGTGGATGTATTTCAAGGCCTACCTTCAAACTCAGTGCCTCTTTGTTTGACATCATGGGAAAATCAAAATAAATCAGCCAAGACCTCAGACATTTCTTTTGTAGACCTCCACAAGTCTGGTTCATCATTGGGAGCAATTTCCAAACGCCTGCAGGTACCACGTTCATCTGTACAATCAATAGTACGCAAGTATAAACACCATGGGACCATGCAGCCATCATACCGCTCAGGAAGGAGACGCGTTCTGTCTCCTAGAGATGAACATACTTTGGTGCGAAAAGTGCAAATCAATCCCAGAACAACAGGAAAATGACCTTGTGAAGATGCTGGAGGAAACAGGTACAAAGTATCTATATCCACAGTAAAACAAGTCCTATATCGACATAACCTGAAAGGCCGCTCAGCAAGGAATTAGCCACTGCTCCAAAACCGCTATAAAAATGCTAGACTTTGGTTTGCAACTGCACTTTTTTGAGAAATGTCCTCTGGTCTGATGAAACAAAAATAGAACTGTTTGGCCATAATGACCATCGTTATTTTTGGAGGAAGCCTAACAACACCATCCCAACCGTGAAGGACAGGGGTGGCAGCATCATGCTGTGGGGGTGCTTTGCTGCAGATGGGACTGGTGCACTTCACAAAATAGATGGCATCATAAGGAAGGAAAATTGTGGATATATTGAAGCAACATCTCAAGACATCAGTCAGGAAGTTAAAGTTTGGTCGCAAAGCGGTCTTCCAAATGGACAATGACCCCAAACATACTTCCAAAGTTGTGGCAAAAAGTCTTTAGGACAACTAAGTCAAGGTATTGGAGTGGCCATCACAAAGCCCTGACCTCAATCCTATAGAAAATCTGTAGGCAGAACTGAAAAAGCGTGTGCGAGCAAGGAGGCCTACAAACCTGACTCAGTTACACTAGCTCTGTCAGGAGGAATGGGCCAAAATTCACCCAACGTATTGTGGGAAGCTTGTGGAAGGCTACCCGAAACGTTTGACCCAAGTTAAACAATTTAAAGGCAATGCTACCAAATACTAATTGAGTGTATGTAAACTTCTGACCCACTGGGAATGTGATGAAAGAAATTAAAGCTGAAATAAATCATTCTCTCTACTATTATTCTGACATTTCACATTCTTAAAATAAAGTGGTGATCCTAACTGACCTAAGACTGGGAATTTCTACTAGGATCAAATGTCAGGAATTGTGAAAAACTGAGTTTAAATGTATTTACTAAGGTGTATGTAAACTTCCGACCTCAACTGTACATACATACACACTGTATATATTCACATACATAACATATACAGATAATTAAACACAGAAAAATGAAACAGAAGAATTTGAACCCAGACTGGCACAAAGAGAATATTCATGTGGGGGACAAGCCTATACACAATCTATATACACACGTAACATTTACCACATAGAAGCTAAATATCTTTACAATTTAATTATAAGTGGCCCTTTTTCTTTTATTCCAGGCTTTATCTAAATATTGCGTAAACGGAAATACACAATGGACAAAAAAAACATTTCAGTTTCTCCTCATCGCTCAGCCACATAATGCCAGGGTATATCTGGTGTGCTTTCTGCAATAAGAGCAAGCGTATATCGTGGTAGAAAGGGAAATAGAGGATAAAATGAGTTTCATTCTCTATTTCTTCCAGGTCACAATAGTTACATAGTCTTTCCTCTTCCATTTCACCACAATACCGACCTGTTTCAATACACAGAGGCAATATCCCTGATCTTACCTGTGCACATGGCGATCTCTCGCGTTTAGGTAGGTTATACATAATATATCTGTCACACACGAATTCGCCCTTAATCAAACAAAAGGTTCTCAATTTGGGTTTATGATTAATCTCCTCCCCATTTTTTTTCATATTGCATCAACAGTTGTTTTTACTATTTCGTACAGATGTTCACAGTCAGACTGTTGAAGAAGGTCAGACATTTCAGTTGCCCAGGCTCCCCCTATGGATAGATCCCATTGAAAAACGTTACTAGCTATTCTGGCAGTTGGCATATCCAACATTCTATTCCAAAGTCTCACCATACACGCCTTCCATCTCACCTCACAGGGTTTCCAGCCCATCTCCCCAGTTATTGCAAGTATAGGTGCAAACTTGTGGACACCTAAAAAGTAACGTGCTGCTCTGTTATGGACATGTTCATTTTTTAGATACCTCTTAGCACCCCACACTCCTGCTATAAATGGCAGACTGAATCCCAGACCAGACAGTTGGGGTCAAGAGGTCAATCCTTCTTTCCAAGACATACTTAGGACTCTTTACCTGAACACATAACACAGTAGACTCTTTACCTCGAGATTAAACCGGATTAGCATCCTGATCTGATCTAGCTCAGATAATCCTAATCTCAACCACTAACAAAGAAGCCACGTTTAATGGTTCTGCTCCTGTCAGATGTCACTAGGAATCAATGTGTGTCTGTGACCATGGGAGGGAGACAGAGCTCTACTGTTTCTCTGGGGAAGTTGACTGTGTGTGTGTGTGTGTCTGTGTGTCTGTCTGTCTTCCAGGCGGGAGTTCATAGAGTTGATGAATAAGTATGGCTCCCACAGCAGTTTTAAAGGAAGCTCAGGGAGGGTCTCCCCTACACAGCTCTCTACAGGTGAGTTTCTGTACCTAGGACCTTTGCGTCCCAAATGGCATCCTGTTCCCTGTATAAATAATAATAATAATAATATGCCATTTAGCAGACGCTTTTATCCAAAGCGACTTACAGTCATGCGTGCATACATTTTTTGTGTATGGGTGGTCCCGGGGATCGAACCCACTACCTTGGCATTACAAGCGCCGTGCTCTACCAGCTGAGCTACAGAGGACATTTACATTTACATTTTAGTCATTTAGCAGACGCTCTTATCCAGAGCGACTTACAGTTAGTGAATACATTTTTTTTTAATACTGGCCCCCCATGGGAAACGAACCCACAACAGGACCACCTGTATAGTGCACCACTTTTGACCAGGGCTGTCCCACTGTACCTAGGACCTGGTTATCCCCCCTTCCCCTCCTCAACTTCATGTAGCTAACGCTATAGTCTATTAACCACTACCTTCCTACTTTCCCTTTCACACTCCTTCTAATTCTCATCAGTATTCCCTTTCACACTCCTTCTAATTCTCATCAGTATTCCCTTTCACACTCCTTCTAATTCTCATCAGTATTCCCTTTCACACTCCTTCTAATTCTCATCCATATTTCCTTTCACACCTTCTAATTCTCATCAGTATTCCCTTTCACACTCCTTCTAATTATCATCCATATTTCCTTTCACACCTTCTAATTCTCATCCATATTCTCTTTCACACTCCTTCTAATTCTCATCCATATTTCCTTTCACACCTTCTAATTCTCATCAGTATTCCCTTTCACACTCCTTCTAATTCTCATCCATATTTCCTTTCACACCTTCTAATTCTCATCAGTATTCCCTTTCACACTCCTTCTAATTCTCATCCATATTTCCTTTCACACCTTCTAATTCTCATCCGTATTCCCTTTCACACCTTCTAATTCTCATCCGTATTCCCTTTCACACTCCTTCTAATTCTCATCAGTATTCCCTTTCACACTCCTTCTAATTATCATAAGTATTCCCATTCACACTCCTTCTAATTCTCATCCGTATTCCCTTTCACACTCCTTCTAATTCTCATCCATATTTCCTTTCACACCTTCTAATTCTCATCAGTATTCCCTTTCACACCCCTTCTAATTCTCATCCATATTTCCTTTCACACCTTCTAATTCTCATCAGTATTCCCTTTCACACTCCTTCTAATTCTCATCCATATTTCCTTTCACACCTTCTAATTCTCATCCATATTCTCTTTCACACTCCTTCTAATTCTCATCCATATTTCCTTTCACACCTTCTAATTCTCATCAGTATTCCCTTTCACACTCCTTCTAATTCTCATCCGTATTCCCTTTCACACTCCTTCTAATTCTCATCCATATTTCCTTTCACACTCCTTCTAATTCTCATCAGTATTCCCTTTCACACTCCTTCTAATTCTCATCAGTATTCCCTTTCACACTCCTTCTAATTCTCATCCGTATTCCCTTTCACACTCCTTCTAATTCTCATCCATATTTCCTTTCACACCTTCTAATTCTCATCCGTATTCCCTTTCACACTCCTTCTAATTCTCATCCGTATTCCCTTTCACACTCCTAATTCTCATCCATATTCACCATGTGTTTCACCTCCAGCTGAGTGCTAGCCCACCTTCTCTCACCATCCACCTCCCTCTTGTAACATCCTGTCACCGCCACTCAAATCCAACATGCCATTATTTCAAATAAATGAGCTCTGAATCCTAGCTTAAGATATGCATATATAATAGACTTGACGTCAATGAAAATATGGGGAACAATGTGGCTAAAGTGTGTGTGTAGGTTTTTCTCTATGTTAATAGAAAGAGCTATTTCTAAACATCGTAATGATACTCCCAGCTGAGAGCTTCATTAATAACTCCTATATTTATGTCTGTAATCAATAGGAAGTAACAAACCCTTTGTTTGTCTGTCTCTCTATCCCTCTCGCTCCCTCCCCCCTTTCTCTCTGCCCCCCATCTCGCTCTAAATCTCTCTCTTTCTGCCCCTCTCTCTCGGCCCCCCCTCTCTCTCTCCCATCTCACTCTCTATCTCTCTCTCTCTCTCTGCCCCCCTCTCTCTCTGCCCCCCCTCTCGCTCTCTGCCCCCCCTCTCTCTCTCTCCGCCCTCCATCTCTCTCTCTCTCTCTCTCTCTCGCTCTCTCTCTCTCTCCCTCTCTATCGCTCCCTCTCTCTCTCTGCCCTCCCCCTCTCTCTCTCTCTCTCTCTCTCGCTCTCTCTCTCTCTCCCTCTCTATCGCTCCCTCTCTCTCTCTGCCCTCCCCCTCTCTCTCCATCTCTCTCTCTCTGCCCCCCCCGCTCTCTCTGCCCCCCCTCTCTCTGCCCTCCATCTCTCTCTCCGCCCTCCATCTCTCTCTCTCTCTCTCTCTCTCTCTCTCTCTCTCTCTCTCTCTCTCTCTCTCTCCCTCTCTCTCTCTCTCTCTCTCTCTCTCTCTCTCTCTCTCTCTCTCTGCCCTCCCTCTCTATCTCTGCCCCCCTTTCTCTCTGCCCTCCCCCTCTCTCTCTCTCCCTCTCTATCGCTCCCTCTCTCTCTCTGCCCTCCCTCTCTCTCTGCCCCCTTTCTCTCTGACCTCCCCTCTCTCTCCATCTCTCTCTCTCTCTCTCTCTGCCCCCCTCTCACTCTCTGCCCCCCCTCTCTGCCCTCCATCTCTGTCTCTCCACCCTCCATCTCTCTCTCTCCCTCTCTATCGCTCCCTCTGTCTGCCATCCCTCTCTCTCTCTGCCCCCCTTTCTCTCTGCCCTCCCCCTCTCTCTCTCTCATTTCGCTCTCTCTCTCTGCCCCCTCCTCCTCTCTCGCTCTCTCCATCGCTCTCTCTCAAATTCAGGCTGCTTTATTGGCATGAAAAACATTGTGTCAATATTGCCAAAGCAACAATGTATACAATATACATTGTGATAAAATAATGAATAATAATAATATAAAATGGTAGTAAATAATAATAATAAAATGGTAACAGTCAATAGTAGAAATAGAATAGGGACAACAAAAGTCTAAACATGGAAAATGAACATGCTACTATTATTACTACCAAAACGAATGCTACCACCACTATTATTAACACTTATACTACAACTATCCCTACTGCTACCATCACCACTAGTAGCATTTCTACCTCTAATATCTCTACCTACTAACTAACTGTCATCCTCACCATTACATCAGTACTACAACTACCATAATCATTACTACTACTACCACCATCACTACCATAATTAAACTACTACCGTTAAAGGTACCTCCCGTGTGACGCAGCGGTCTAGAGGCGTCACTACAGATCAGGGTTCGATCCCGGGCTGTGTCGCAGCCGGCGCGACCGGCAGACCCATGAGGCGGCGCACAATTGGCACAAGCGTCGTCCGGGTTAGGGGAGGGTTTGGCCGGCTGGAATGTCCTTGTCCCATCGCGCTCTAGCGACTCCTTGTGGCGGGCCGGGCGCATGCACGCTGACTTCAGTCGCCAGCTGTACGGTGTTTCCTCTGTCACATTGGTGCGCCTGGCTTCCGGGTTAAGACATTGGTGCGCCTGGCTTCCGGGTTAAGACATTGGTGCGCCTGGCTTCCGGGTTAAGACATTGGTGCGCCTGGCTTCCGGGTTAAGACATTGGTGCGCCTGGCTTCCGGGTTAAGACATTGGTGCGCCTGGCTTCCGGGTTAAGACATTGGTGCGCCTGGCTTCCGGGTTAAGACATTGGTGCGGCTGGCTTCCGGGTTAAGACATTGGTGCGGCTGGCTTCCGGGTTAAGCGAGCAGTGTGTCAAGAAGCAGTGCGGCTTGGCAGGGTCTTATTCGGAGGACTCATGGCTCTCGACTTTCGCCTCTCCCGAGTCCGTACGGGATTTGCAGCGATGGGACAAGACTGTAACTACCAATTTGGATATAAAATAAACTACCGTTACCATCACCCCTACTACCCATACCACTATTATTTGGAATAATAATCACACTATTACTAATAATACTACTACTAATAATAGTAAATAAGTTACTGCTTACTATGCAGATGGTATTATTCAGTGTCCCTCAGGCTATGGCCAGCAAATACATACAGTGCATTCGGAAAGTATTCAGACCCTTTACTCAGTACTTTGTTGAAGCACCTTTGGCAGCGATTACAGCCTCGAGTCTTCTTAGGTATGACGCTACAAGCTTGGCACACCTGTATTTGGGGAGTTTCTCCCATTCTTCTCTGCAGATCCTCTCAAGCTCTGTCAGGTTGGATGGGGAGCGTCGCTGCACAGCTATTTTCAGGTCTCTCCAGAGATGTTCGATCCGGTTCTAGTCCATGCTCTGGCTGGGCCACTCAAGGACATTCAGAGACTTGTCCCGAAGCCACTCCTGCGTTGTCTTGGCTGTGTGCTTAGGGTCATTGTCCTGTTGGATGGTGAACCTTCACCCCAGTCTGAGGTCCTGAGCGCTCTGGAGCAGGTTTTCATCAAGGATTTATCTGTACTTTACTCCGTTCATCTTTCCCTCGATCCTGACTAGTCTCCCAGTCCCTGCTGCTGAAAAACATCCCCACAGCATGATGCTGCTGGTGGTGACCATGCTTCACCGTAGAGATGGTGCCAGGTTTCCTCCAGACGTGACACTTGGCATTCAGGAGTTCAATCTTGGTTTCATCAGACCAGAGAATCTTGTTTCTCATGGTCTGAGAGTCCTTTAGGTGCCTTTTGACAAACTCCAAGCGGGCTGTCATGTGCCTTTTACTGAGGAGTTTTGGTACCCTCCCCCAGATCTGTGCCTCGACACAATCCGGTCTCGGAGCTCTATGGACAATTCCTTCAACCTCATGGCTTGGTTTTTGCTCTGACACACGCTGTCAACAGTGGGTCCTTATATAGACAGGTGTGTGCCTTTCCAAATCATGTCCAATCAATTTAATTTACCACAGGTGGACTACAAGTTGTAGAAACATCTCAAGGATGATCAATGGAAACAGGATGCACCAGCCCTCAATTTCGAGTCTCATAGCAAAAGGTCTGAATACTATTGTAAATGTGATATTTCCTGTTTTTTTTTTTTATACATTTGCAAAAATTACAAAAAAAGTTTTTTGCTTTGTCATTATGGGGTATTGTGTGTAGATTGATGATGAAAAAAACCAATTTAATCAATTTTAGAATAAGGCTGTAATGTAACAAAAGGTGGAGAAAGTCAAGGGGTCTGAATACTTTCCGAATGCACTGTGTTGTCTGCAAGAGGAGCCGTCGCTCCTTCGCCCATTAGTATTTTTTGTTTTTCCTCTGGGTTTAATAAGATCAAATTTGGAATAAATGTAGTAATTTCTGCAAATAATTAATCTCCTGGTGAGGAATATTTCTCACAGTAAAGGAGAAAGTGCATCACTGTCTCTACCTCCCCTGTCGTGCAGTGACCACGTAGTCGCTCCTCTTTGGGTAGCCATGTATTTGCCGGTTTCTATTGCCATTTGGTGGTCACTCAGCCTGTACTTGGTAAGGATCTGTTTCTGCTTCATATCTCTGACAGAGAGATAATCAGCTAATTAATATTCTCTGTTTAGGGCCAGAAATATGAGTCATTTGATTGGTTTATTTGACTTGTTTCTTTTGAAGCAGTGCTGGTGTCCGCTTGGTTGGTTAGGTCCAACATCAGCTGACTGAGAGGGCTCATTTCTAGGCTCAGCTCTTGGGTTTGAAGTGCTTTAAAATGGAGACTTGAATTCGGACTTGAATTTAGGTGTAGCCAAACATTTTATGATCTTTATTGTATTTTCATTACCACTGGAAAGTGGCCTAATTCTGCCCTACATGCATTAGTTGGTGTATTTCTTTGGACTTGTATAATTTTACGACATAATTCTGCATGTAGGGCTTCAATCAATCAATCAATCAATCAAATGTATTTATAAATCCCTTTTTACATCAGCAGAAAGTGCTATACAGATGTCACAAAGTGCTATACAGAAACTATACTATTCACACTCCTTCTAATTCTCATCCATATTTCCTTTCACACCTTCTAATTCTCATCCGTATTCCCTTTCACACTCCTTCTAATTCTCATCAGTATTCCCTTTCACACTCCTTCTAATTCTCATCCATATTTCCTTTCACACCTTCTAATTCTCATCCGTATTCCCTTTCACACTCCTAATTCTCATCCATATTCACCATGTGTTTCACCTCCAGCTGAGTGCTAGCCCACCTTCTCTCACCATCCACCTCCCTCTTGTAACATCCTGTCACCGCCACTCAAATCCAACATGCCATTATTTCAAATAAATGAGCTCTGAATCCTAGCTTAAGATATGCATATATAATAGACTTGACGTCAATGAAAATATGGGGAACAATGTGGCTAAAGTGTGTGTGTAGGTTTTTCTCTATGTTAATAGAAAGAGCTATTTCTAAACATCGTAATGATACTCCCAGCTGAGAGCTTCATTAATAACTCCTATATTTATGTCTGTAATCAATAGGAAGTAACAAACCCTTTGTTTGTCTGTCTCTCTATCCCTCTCGCTCCCTCCCCCCTTTCTCTCTGCCCCCCATCTCGCTCTAAATCTCATCTCTCTGCCCCTCTCTCTCGGCCCCCTCTCTCTCTCTCCCATCTCACTCTCTATCTCTCTCTGCCCCCCTCTCGCTCTCTGCCCCCCCTCTCGCTCTCTGCCCCCCCTCTCTCTCTCTCCGCCCTCCATCTCTCTCTCTCTCTCTCTCTCTCTCGCTCTCTCTCTCTCTCCTCTCTATCGCTCCCTCTCTCTCTCTGCCCTCCCCCTCTCTCTCCATCTCTCTCTCTCTGCCCGCTCTCTCTGCCCCCCCCCCACTCTCTCTGCCCCCCCCCGCTCTCTCTGCCCTCCATCTCTCTCTCCGCCCTCCATCTCTCTCTCTCTCTCTCTCTCTCTCTCTCTCTCTCTCTCTCTCTCTCTCTCTCTCTCTCTCTCTCTCTCTGCCCTCCCTCTCTATCTCTGCCCCCCTATCTCTCTGCCCTCCCCCTCTCTCTCTCCCCCTCTCTATCGCTCCCTCTCTCTCTCTGCCCTCCCTCTCTCTCTCTGCCCCCCTTTCTCTCTGACCTCCCCCTCTCTCTCCATCTCTCTCTCTCTGCCCCCCTCTCGCTCTCTGCCCCCCCTCTCTGCCCTCCATCTCTCTCTCTCCGCCCTCCATCTCTCTCTCTCTCCCTCTCTATCGCTCCCTCTGTCTGCCATCCCTCTCTCTCTCTGCCCCCCTTTCTCTCTGCCCTCCCCCTCTCTCTCTCTCATTTCGCTCTCTCTCTCTGCCCCCTCCTTCTCTCTCGCTCTCTCCATCGCTCTCTCTCAAAGTCAGGCTGCTTTATTGGCATGAAAAACATTGTGTCAATATTGCCAAAGCAACAATGTATACAATATACATTGTGATAAAATAATGAATAATAATAATATAAAATGGTAGTAAATAATAATAATAAAATGGTAACAGTCAATAGTAGAAATAGAATAGGGACAACAAAAGTCTAAACAATGAACATGCTACTATTATTACTACCAAAACGAATGCTACCACCACTATTATTAACACTTATACTACAACTATTCCTACTACTATCATCACCACTAGTAGCATTTCTACCTCTAATATCTCTACCTACTAACTAACTGTCATCCTCACCATTACATCAGTACTACCATAATCATTACTACTACTACCACCATCACTACCATCATTAAACTACTACCGTTAAAGGTACCTCCCGTGTGACGCAGCGGTCTAGAGGCGTCACTACAGATCAGGGTTCGATCCCGGGCTGTGTCGCAGCCGGCCGCGACCGGCAGACCCATGAGGCGGCGCACAATTGGCACAAGCGTCGTCCGGGTTAGGGGAGGGTTTGGCCGGCTGGAATGTCCTTGTCCCATCGCGCTCTAGCGACTCCTTGTGGCGGGCCGGGCGCATGCACGCTGACTTCAGTCGCCAGCTGTACGGTGTTTCCTCTGACACATTGGTGCGCCTGGCTTCCGGGTTAAGACATTGGTGCGCCTGGCTTCCGGGTTAAGACATTGGTGCGGCTGGCTTCCGGGTTAAGACATTGGTGCGCCTGGCTTCCGGGTTAAGACATTGGTGCGCCTGGCTTCCGGGTTAAGACATTGGTGCGCCTGGCTTCCGGGTTAAGACATTGGTGCGCCTGGCTTCCGGGTTAAGACATTGGTGCGCCTGGCTTCCGGGTTAAGACATTGGTGCGCCTGGCTTCCGGGTTAAGACATTGGTGCGCCTGGCTTCCGGGTTAAGACATTGGTGCGCCTGGCTTCCGGGTTAAGACATTGGTGCGCCTGGCTTCCGGGTTAAGACATTGGTGCGCCTGGCTTCCGGGTTAAGACATTGGTGCGGCTGGCTTCCGGGTTAAGACATTGGTGCGGCTGGCTTCCGGGTTAAGCGAGCAGTGTGTCAAGAAGCAGTGCGGCTTGGCAGGGTCGTATTCGGAGGACTCATTGCTCTCGACTTTCGCCTCACCCGAGTCCGTACGGGATTTGCAGCGATGGGACAAGACTGTAACTACCAATTTGGATATAAAATAAACTACCGTTACCATCACCCCTACTACCCATACCACTATTATTTGGAATAATAATCACAATATTACTAATAATACTACTACTAATAATAGTAAATAAGTTACTGCTTACTATGCAGATGGTATTATTCAGTGTCCCTCAGGCTATGGCCAGCAAATACATACAGTGCATTCGGAAAGTATTCAGACCCTTTACTCAGTACTTTGTTGAAGCACCTTTGGCAGCGATTACAGCCTCGAGTCTTCTTAGGTATGACGCTACAAGCTTGGCACACCTGTATTTGGGGAGTTTCTCCCATTCTTCTCTGCAGATCCTCTCAAGCTCTGTCAGGTTGGATGGGGAGCGTCGCTGCACAGCTATTTTCAGGTCTCTCCAGAGATGTTCGATCCGGTTCTAGTCCATGCTCTGGCTGGGCCACTCAAGGACATTCAGAGACTTGTCCCGAAGCCACTCCTGCGTTGTCTTGGCTGTGTGCTTAGGGTCGTTGTCCTGTTGGAAGGTGAACCTTCGCCCCAGTCTGAGGTCATGAGCGCTCTGGAGCAGGTTTTCATCAAGGATTTATCTGTACTTTACTCCGTTCATCTTTCCCTCAATCCTGACTAGTCTCCCAGTCCCTGCCGCTGAAAAACATCCCCACAGCATGATGCTGCCACCACCATGCTTCACCGTAGAGATGGTGCCAGGTTTCCTCCAGACGTGACACTTGGCATTCAGGAGTTCAATCTTGGTTTCATCAGACCAGAGAATCTTGTTTCTCATGGTCTGAGAGTCCTTTAGGTGCCTTTTGACAAACTCCAAGCGGGCTGTCATGTGCCTTTTACTGAGGAGTTTTGGTACCCTCCCCCAGATCTGTGCCTCGACACAATCCGGTCTCGGAGCTCTATGGACAATTCCTTCAACCTCATGGCTTGGTTTTTTCTCTGACACACGCTGTCAACTGTGGGTCCTTATATAGACAGGTGTGTGCCTTTCCAAATCATGTCCAATCAATTGAATTTACCACAGGTGGACTACAAGTTGTAGAAACATCTCAAGGATGATCAATGGAAACAGGATGCACCAGCCCTCAATTTCGAGTCTCATAGCAAAAGGTCTGAATACTATTGTAAATGTGATATTTCCTTTTTTTTTTTTTTATACATTTGCAAAAATTACAAAAAAAGTTTTTTGCTTTGTCATTATGGGGTATTGTGTGTAGATTGATGATGAAAAAAACCAATTTAATCAATTTTAGAATAAGGCTGTAATGTAACAAAAGGTGGAAAAAGTCAAGGGGTCTGAATACTTTCCGAATGCACTGTGTTGTCTGCAAGAGGAGCCGTCGCTCCTTCGCCCATTAGTATTTTTTGTTTTTCCTCTGGGTTTAATAAGATCAAATTTGGAATAAATGTAGTAATTTCTGCAAATAATTAATCTCCTGGTGAGGAATATTTCTCACAGTAAAGGAGAAAGTGCATCACTGTCTCTACCTCCCCTGTCGTGCAGTGACCACGTAGTCGCTCCTCTTTGGGTAGCCATGTATTTGCCGGTTTCTATTGCCATTTGGTGGTCACTCAGCCTGTACTTGGTAAGGATCTGTCTCTGCTTCATATCTCTGACAGAGAGATAATCAGCTAATTAATATTCTCTGTTTAGGGCCAGAAATATGAGTCATTTGATTGGTTTATTTGACTTGTTTCTTTTGAAGCAGTGCTGGTGTCCGCTTGGTTGGTTAGGTCCAACACCAGCTGACTGAGAGGGCTCATTTCTGGGCTCAGCTCTTGGGTTTGAAGTGCTTTAAAATGGAGACTTGAATTCGGACTTGAATTTAGGTGTAGCCAAACATTTTATGATCTTTATTGTATTTTCATTACCACTGGAAAGTGGCCTAATTCTGCCCTACATGCATTAGTTGGTGTATTTCTTTGGACTTGTATAATTTTACGACATAATTCTGCATGTAGGGCTTCAATCAATCAATCAATCAATCAAATGTATTTATAAATCCCTTTTTACATCAGCAGAAAGTGCTATACAGATGTCACAAAGTGCTATACAGAAACCCAGCCTAAAACCCCAAACCGCAAGCAATGCAGATGTAGAAGCACGGTGGATAGGAAAAACTCCATAGAAAGGCAGAAACCTAGGAAGAAACCTAGAGAGGAACCAGGCTCTGAGGGGTGGCCAATCCCCTTCTGGCTGTGCCGGGTGGAGATTATAACAGTACATGGCCATTAAGGCCAGATTTTTCTCCAAGATGTTCAAACCTTCATAGATGACCAGCAGGGTCAAATAATAATCACAGTGGTTGTAGAGGTTGCAACAGGTCAGTGCATCAGGAGTAAATGTCACTTGGCTTTTCATAGCCAGGCATTTAGAGGTTGAAACAGCAGGTCCGGTGAACAGGTCAGGGTTCCATAAACACATGCAGAAGAGTTGAAACTGGAGCAGCAGCACGACCAGGTGGACTGGGGACAGCCAGGAGTCATCAGGCCAGGTAGTCCTGAGGCATGGTCCTAGGGCTCGGGTCCTCCGGGAGGGGAGGGAGAGAGAGAGAGAATTAGAGGGAGCATACTTAAATTCACACAGGACACCAGATAAGACAGGAGAATAACACCAGATATTAAAGACTGACCCTAGCCCCCCGGCACATAAACTATTGCAGCATACAGTGGGGAAAAAAAGTATTTAGTCAGCCACCAATTGTGCAAGTTCTCCCACTTAAAAAGATGAGAGAGGCCTGTAATTTTCATCATAGGTACACATCAACTATGACAGACAAATTGAGGAAAAAAATTCCAGAAATCACATTGTAGGATTTTTTATGAATTTATTTGCAAATTATGGTGGAAAATAAGTATTTGGTCACCTACAAACAAGCAAGATTTCTGGCTCTCACAGACCTGTAACTTCTTCTTTAAGAGGCTCCTCTGTCCTCCACTCGTTACCTGTATTAATGGCACCTGTTTGAACTTGTTATCAGTATAAAAGACACCTGTCCACAACCTCAAACAGTCACACTCCAAACTCCACTATGGCCAAGACCAAAGAGCTGTCAAAGGACACCAGAAACAAAATTGTAGACCTGCACCAGGCTGGGAAGACTGAATCTGCAATAGGTAAGCAGCTTGGTTTGAAGAAATCAACTGTGGGAGCAATTATTAGGAAATGGAAGACATACAAGACCACTGATAATCTCCCTCGATCTGGGGCTCCACGCAAGATCTCACCCCGTGGGGTCAAAATGATCACAAGAACGGTGAGCAAAAATCCCAGAACCACACGGGGGGACCTAGTGAATGACCTGCAGAGAGCTGGGACCAAAGTAACAAAGCCTACCGTCAGTAACACACTACGCCGCCAGGGACTCAAATCCTGCAGTGCCAGACGTGTTCCCCTGCTTAAGCCAGTACATGTCCAGGCCCGTCTGAAGTTTGCTAGAGTGCATTTGGATGATCCAGAAGAGGATTGGGAGAATGTCATATGGTCAGATGAAACCAAAATAGAACTTTTTGGTAAAAACTCAACTCGTCGTGTTTGGAGAACAAAGAATGCTGAGTTGCATCCAAAGAACACCATACCTACTGTGAAACATGGGGGTGGAAACATCATGCTTTGGGGCTGTTTTTCTGCAAAGAGACCAGGACGACTGATCCGTGTAAAGGAAAGAATGAATGGGGCCATGTATCGTGAGATTTTGAGTGAAAACCTCCTTCCATCAGCAAGGGCATTGAAGATGAAACGTGGCTGGGTCTTTCAGCATGACAATGATCCCAAACACACCGCCCGGGCAACGAAGGAGTGGCTTCGTAAGAAGCATTTCAAGGTCCTGGAGTGGCCTAGC
Organism: Coregonus lavaretus; assembly: GCF_964263955.1. NCBI lineage: Eukaryota > Metazoa > Chordata > Actinopteri > Salmoniformes > Salmonidae > Coregonus > Coregonus lavaretus. The sequence goes on from NC_140012.1 coordinate 39,982,786, forward strand.
CAGTCTCCAGATCTCAACCCCATAGAAAATCTTTGGAGGGAGTTGAAAGTCCGTGTTGCCCAGCGACAGCCCCAAAACATCACTGCTCTAGAGGAGATCTGCATGGAGGAATGGGCCAAAATACCAGCAACAGTGTGTGAAAACCTTGTGAAGAGTTACAGAAAACGTTTGACCTGTGTCATTGCCAACAAAGGGTATATAACAAAGTATTGAGAAACTTTTGTTATTGACCAAATACTTATTTTCCACCATAATTTGCAAATAAATTCATAAAAAAATCCTACAATGTGATTTTCTGGAGAAAAAAAATCTCATTTTGTCTGTCATAGTTGACGTGTACCTATGATGAAAATTACAGGCCTCTCTCATCTTTTTAAGTGGGAGAACTTGCACAATTGGTGGCTGACTAAATACTTTTTTTCCCTACTGTAGATACTGGAGGCTTTGGATGTTTTCCCCACATTTTAAAGTCCAGTTTATTGAGTGACCCCCAAACCTCACTTGCATAAAGAGCTATTGGTAGGATTACGCTGTCAAATATTTTGGTCCAAATACTAATTGGGATGTTGATTTATGAATAATAATTATCTCTCGCTCACTCTCTCTCTTCAGGAGGTAAGACAGACACGGCCTCCTCCTCTTCCTCCTCCAGATCTACCAGTCCCACCACCCAGCTCCTCGGCCCTAAAGAGGGGGTCACAGGACCCCCTTACACCCCAGGACCCCACTATACCACTGGACCCCCCTATACCACTGGGCCACCCTATACGTCGAACCCCAACACAGCCCCTTCACAGCACGTCTTCAAGTAAGTGACATTCAGAAATTGAACCAGACAGTTGAAGGACTGGGGATATAATTGAAAATCCATACAGAACGTTTTTTATTTTCTTCCAAAGAACCATATATATATATATATATCTATACAGTACCAGTCAAAAGCTCAGCATATGTGGGAACTCCTTCAAGACTGTTGGAAAAGCATTCCAGTTGAAGCTGGTTGAGAGGATGCCAAGAGTGTGCAAAGCTGTCATCAAGGCAAAGGGTGGCTACTTTGAAGAATCTAAAATATAAAACATATTTTGATTTGTTTAACAATATTTTGGTTACTACATGATTCCATATGTGTTATTTCATAGTTTTGATGTCTTCACTATTATTCTACAATGTAGAAAATAGTAAAAATAAAGAAAAACCCTGGAATGAGTAGGTGTGTCCAAACTATTGACTGGTACTGTATGTCCAGTTTAAATGTCCCTGATGTCCTTCTGTGACCAAGACCTCTGTGTGGAGAACAGTCAGAATTGGTAGACCAATAGGTTGTTACGGTTTATCCTTGATATCCTTTTGTGTAAGATCTACTTGTGGAACACTCAAAAATATATTGAATGTGTGCATGATGCTGATAAGTCACATTGCTCTCTGACGGAAGGAGAAAACCCACAGTGATAGACAGAGAGAAAGAGACAAACACAGAGGTGGAGCGATTAGCTCAGGGCCAGCCTGAATGTAACCTGTGTGGTTATTTAATCATGAGAAGATAAACAACGTGCTCAACTCCGCCTTATATAAACTTAAATCGGGTGCTGGATCCTCGTGTATATAATTCAAAGAACAGAAATAGGATAGCAATTTCATATTTGTATTGCCGCACAAAAGTTTGGGGTATGAGCCCTTCTTCAGCGTGCAAGGCAATGGCAGTCAATGTCACAACAACAAGACCTCACAGGTGGGCATAATTCTAAATTCCCAGTCAGTATTGGCCCAATCAAGAGATTCCAGCGGAGGGAGCTGTGGGGGAAACATCACAATCAAATAAATATACTATATGTAGACACACAATACAATTACATTATGATGTCATTACCTGTTATTATGATGTAATTATCTGTCATTATGATGTCATTACCTGTTATTAAGATGGCAATGGCTTGCACACTGAGGTGTATAGAAAAAAACCGGATAGAACCTTTCTTCATTTCAGCAGTTGTCATACACCTTCATTGAAAGATAGTTGAACGTATAGCCAACTCCTTTCGCATTAGGTGCATTTGTGACTCTGATTTATCATTTGATGTACATGCCAAAGATTTATGTGAACGATTCAAAACAAGAGGGTATAAAGAATAATTATTGGACAATTGCCTTAAGAGAGTAAGACAAACTGAGCGGAATGCATTATTGAAACCACGTCAAAGGCCCTCTCCTCCCTCTGCAACTTTGGTGTCCACCTACAGTCACATTTCAAGGTCCATGAAGGATGTGAGGAATAGACGTGGCCACATATTACACAGTGACCCCAGCTTTGGTAAAGCATTTGAATCCCCCCCGAGATTTTGCTATAAGAGACCCTCAAATTTACGGGATTGTTTAGTAAGGTCAGATTTGCCTAAGAAAAAAAATATATTTTCATGACTATCATGCCTGATGGCAATTTCCCTGCCATGATCAGAGTGAACTCTCTTATCCATCCCCATTGGGGTGAGAGGATAAAGGTTCGAGGTAGAATAACATGCAACACGAAATGTGTTGTATGTCCTTACGTGTTCCTGTAATCTTTATTATGTGGGTAAGACCAAACGTGAACTTAAGATAAGGATTTGTGAGCATAAGAGCTCCATTCACAACCATGATGAAAAATCCCCTGTTGCCAGGCATTTCAAAAGCCGTAATAATGAACTAAGTGCCTTACGTTGTATGGCCATTTAAATTGGTGAAGGCGTCATGTAGGGGAGGAGATGGGGATAAACTACTTCTCCAAAGAGAGACATATTGGATAGACGCTTGGAAACTCTTGCACCAGTAGGCCTCAATGAGGAATGTTATTTTTCTTGTTTTTTTTTTGTAGTAGGTTATAAATAGGCCAAACATTTAGGTAATGACATCATAATGACAGATAATGACATCATAATAACAGGTAATGACATCATAATGTAATTGTATTGTGTGTCTACATACAGTATCTTTATTTGATTGTGATGTTTCCCCCACAGCTCCCTCTGCTGGGATCTCTTGATTGGGCCAATACTGACTGGGAATTTAGAATGATGCTTGTTGTTGTGGCATTGATTGCCATTGCCTTGCACACTGAAGAAGGGCTCATAGCCCAAACGTTCGCGCGGCAATAAAAATATGTCTATTTAAATGTATTTACCAGAACGCTGTCCTATTTCTGTTATTTTATATAACCATGACCACAGTCGGTGTGTTAGTCTGAACTAGTGTCCCTCCCTATCTCTCTGATTATCTTTCTCTCCTTCTCCCTCTCCCTCTCCCTAGCGACAGCATCATTCAGTTGATATGCATATCAAAGGGAACAGGCCTGGGCCTCATCATCAAGGGCGGAACAAACCGAGCAGAGGGACCAATGGTGTTGATTCAGGAAATAGTGCCTGGAGGAGACTGCCAGAGGGTGACTTGTCACTATGTTTACCTTCCGATACTGGGGGAGTCAGGGGTTACACAGGGGGTTTGTGTAAAAGACATAATAAAGTGTGAGATGTTAGTTAAGGCATAAAACAACTATAGCCTAATGACCTGAAGATATTCTCTATCTGTATTCAACTGATATTGAGCATATTGTTATCATATTACAATGAAACCATGACCCTTGATCTAGTTTGTGTTTTATATGACAGGACGGTAGACTACAGCCAGGAGACCAGCTGGTGTCGATTAATAAGGAGTCGTTAATCGGAGTGACCTATGAGGAGGCTAGAAGTGTCCTGACACGCACCAAACTCAGGTGGGGTGCACCTGTATGACTTGAATATGTATTGACAGGATAAACCTCCTGAGGTCCACCATCTTGTTTTCAAGGTTCCTGTATAAACAGACAGTAGTTGAAGAGTAAACACATCAATCTCTACTGTAATGTGTCCAGAACAATCTCTGAAGGAATCGTGTGAACTATAACCTAGACTGCGTTCAAATGGCACCCTATTCAATAGTCCTCTACCTTTTACTTGATCCCTATGGGCCCTTGTCAAAAATAGTGCACTATGTAGGGAATATCCCTATCAACTACATTCAAAGTAGTCCAATCCATTCTCAATTCCTTCTCTGTCTGTCCTTCTCCAGACCAGACCCTACGGTGGAGATAGCATTTATGACACACAGGTCTTCCTCCAGTTCTGCTTCCTCCAGCAGTGGCCCCCAGAGCCCTATCACCCCCCAGGGCCCAGCCAGCGGAGCTTCCGCAGTGCCCCCCACCAGGAGAGAGACCCTGGCCGTGCTGGGGGCCCTGCCTTCCCCTGAGTCACTGCTCCAGCACAGGAGAACCACGCTCCCTGCAGCCCTCCCTGGAGCTCCCCTGGTGGTGCCCAAGATCACCTCCACCCCCAACCCCACCAGCGAGACCCTGCCTTCTGTCAACCTCAGCCAGGTTAGGGACTCTACCGCAGGGACACACACACACACACACACACACACACACACACACACACACACACACACACACACACACAGTTTTCTGTGAATATGGTTATTCCTCCTCCTGGTATTAATAGTTGGTGTGGTTGTGTGCAATGTTCCCTCTAAGCTGCTGCGCAGCTCCCCGGAACTCATCCCACATAGAGAAGTACGAGATTGAACTTCACTCAACTTTCAAGAGCTGTGGTCACCAACCGGGCGATCGACTGGTCGATCTCCAAGGCATTCGGCTAGTCGATCGCCAAACATTTCTGTAAAAAACAACAACGATAAATCCTTGTGTTCCTATTTATTTGTATTCGTCTCGGGCTGTTGGTGGTAGGTGCACCAGATTCAGCTGCACTGCATGCTGGGTAGGCGAACTGTTACCATTTTGAATGATTTAATGTGTCTGAAGGTACAAACTCTGCCTTCCCGGCTGGCCCAGAGAGCAAATCAAGTACAGTATAGGCCTACCGCTGGCCAATCGGATGGCTCAGATGACCGTGTCTGCAGTAACATAGCAGGCATTAAATAAAGCTACAGCAAAGTTGAGATTTTTCAAATGTTTAAAACCATGACTAGAGACGAATACAGCAAAGAGCTGCTGTTTTTATGAGTGAGTTCATGTTTAAGTTCTTACTCAGCACTGTCAACACTTTGTATTCAACACTTTTATAAGCCATAAAATGCGCGTTCTTCCTATTTCCACTCAGCACTACAACAAGCACTGCAGCAGTAATGAATGAGTAGGAAAGTGTATCTATAGGCTTGCATTGTTGTTATTATTAGTGGCTTGGATCTTTTTTAATATCTAGGAATAGTTCACTTTCTCTGTTCATAGGAGTAACAACATACATTTGTGCATGAGGCAGAAATAATGCTGTGCGACTGGAGTTTCGCCATCAGCTGGAAGACGGTGTCCCTTTTTGGTCAGTGTCAGTGGAGGAAAGGGAGAGCGGAGGGATGTTGAGAGGCGGACCATCAGTCTGCTGCTCTCTCCCTCTGCTGAGACTGACCATCAGATGCAGGCACCATCAGCCCAATAAAATAAAAAGCAAATTATTTAAATGTATGCTCACTCAGCTGTGCTTCACAAGTAATACAACAACGGCTCTATTACCGGTGTGATCATATACAGTGAGGGGAAAAAAGTATTTGATCCCCTGCTGATTTTGCCCACTGAAAAAGAGATGATCAGTCTATAATTTTAATGGTAGGTTTATTTGAACAGTGAGAGACAGAATAACAGCAAAAAAAATCCAGAAAAGCGCATGTCAAAAATTTTATAAATTGGTTTGCATTTTAATGAGGGAAATAAGTATTTGACCCCTCTGCAAAACATTACTTAGTACTTGGTGGCAAAACCCTTGTTGGCAATCACAGAGGTGAGACGTTTCTTGTAGTTGGCCACCAGATTTCCACACATCTCAGGAGGGATTTTGTTCCACTCCTCTTTGCAGATCTTCTCCAAGTCATTAAGGTTTCGAGGCTGATGTTTGGCAACTCGAACCTTCAGCTCCCTCCACAGATTTTCTATGGGATTAAGGTCTGGAGACTGGCTAGGCCACTCCAGGACCTTAATGTGCTTCTTCTTGAGCCACTCCTTTGTTGCCTTGGCCGTGTGTTTTGGGTCATTGTCATGCTGGAAACCCATCCACGACCCATTTTCAATGCCCTGGCTGAGGGAAGGAGGTTCTCACCCAAGATGTGACGGTACATGGCCCCGTCCATCGTCCCTTTGATGCGGTGAAGTTGTCCTATCCCCTTAGCAGAAAAACACCCCCAAAGCATAATGTTTCCACCTCCATGTTTGATGGTGGGGATGGTGTTCTTGGGGTCATAGGCAGCATTCCTCCTCCTCCAAACACGGCGAGTTGAGTTGATGCCAAAGAGCTCGATTTTGGTCTCATCTGACCACAACACTTTCAACCAGTTCTCCTCTGAATCATTGGCAAACTTCAGACGGGCATGTATATGTGCTTTCTTGAGCAGGGGGACCTTGCGGGCACTGCAGGATTTCAGTCCTTCACGGCGTAGTGTGTTACCAATTGTTTTCTTGGTGACTGTGGTCCCAGCTGCCTTGAGATCATTGACAAGATCCTCCCGTGTAGTTCTGGGCTGATTCCTCACCGTTCTCATGATCATTGCAACTCCACGAGGTGAGATCTTGCATGGAGCCCCAGGCCGAGGGAGATTGACAGTTATTTTGTGTTTCTTCCATTTGCGAATAATCGCACCAACTGTTGTCACCTTCTCACCAAGCTGCTTGGCGATGGTCTTGTAGCCCATTCCAGCCTTGTGTAGGTCTACAATCTTGTCCCTGACATCCTTGGAGAGCTCTTTGGTCTTGGCCATGGTGGAGAGTTTGGAATCTGATTGATTGATTGCTGCTGTGGACAGGTGTCTTTTATACAGGTAACAAACTCAGCTCGTTACCTGTATAAAAGATACCTGGGAGCCAGAAATCTTTCTGATTGAGAGGGGGTCAAATACTTATTTCCCTCATTAAAATGCAAATCAATTTATAACATTTTTGACAAGCGTTTATTCTGTCTCTCACTGTTCAAATAAACCTACCATTAAAATTATAGACTGATAATTTCTTTGTCAGTGGGCAAACGTACAAAATCAGCAGGGGATCAAATACTTTTTTCCCTCACTGTAGCCTACCTCAAATTTTGAAAAATATATATTTTTAAATGGCCCGAACAACAATGCATTGGCAGGGCAATTCAAGCAAAGCCAATATGCGTTGATAATGTGTTGGGCCTATAGCTTACAGCACAAACCTGCTACAGTACTGTTTTAAATTGGTTGTTGCATAGGCTTACATCTGAGTGGTAGATCTCGGCTTGCATTTTGACTCAAAGTGATCTTGACTCAGTAAAGGTTGATGACCACTGTTCTAGAGTTTTCCCTGTTAACACTATCAACGTTTCCCTTTACTGTGGCAATTGTGATCAAATCAACGCAATATCAGGCACTTTCAATGTAACATAGCGAAACAAAACGAACAATGCAAGAGATTTTGTTGTAGGCAGAACGCATGAGTGTAGAATTCTATTGCATTGACACACTACTTAGCCCCTACTCTACACAGACCGGTGCGGGATAACCAATCAGAGCTGCAGTAGGCCTACAGTGCATTCGGAAAGTATTCAGACGCCTTGACTTTTTCCACATTTTGTTATGTTACAGCCTTATTCTAAAATTTATTAAATAAATAAAACATCTCATCTATCTACACACAATACCCCATAATGACAAAGTGAAAACAGGTTTTTAGATTTGTTTTGCAGATGTATAAAACATAAAAAACAAATACCTTATTTAAATAAGTATTCAGACCCTTTGCTATGAGACTCGAAATTGAGCTCAGGTGCATCCTGTTTCCATTGATCATCCTTGATGTTTCTACAACTTGGAGTCCACCTGTGGTAAATTCAATTGATTGGACATGATTTGGAAAGGCACACACCTGTCTATATAAGGTCCCACAGTTGACAATGCACGTCAGAGCAAAAACCAAGCCATGAGGTCAAAGGAGTTGTCCGTAGAGCTCCGAGACAGGATTGTGTCGAGACACAGATCTGGGGAAGAGTACCAAAAAATTTCTGCAGCATTGAAGGTCCCCAAGAACACAGTGGCATGGAATCATCAAGAATCTTCCTAGAGCAGGCCGCCCGGCCAAACTGAGCAATCGGAGGAGAAGGGCCTTGGTTAGGGAGCTGACCAAGAACCCGAAGGTTCCAGAGTTCCTCTGTGGAGATGGGAGAACCTTCCAGAAGGACAACCATCTCTGCAGCACTCCACCAATCAGGCCTTTATGGTAGAGTGGCCAGACGGAAGCCACTCCTCAGTAAAAGGCACATGACAGCCCGCTTGGAGTTTGCCAAAAGGCATCTGAAGGACTCTCAGACCATGAGAAACAAGATTCTCTGGTCTGATGAAACCAAGATTGAACTCTTTGACCTGAATGGCAAGTGTCACATCTGGAGAAAACCTGGCACCATCCCTACGGTGAAGCATGGTGGTGGCAGCATCATGCTGTGGGGATGTTTTTCAGTGGCAGGGACTGGGAGACTAGTCAGGATCGAGGGAAAGATGAACGGAGCAAAGCCCAGAGAGGTCCTTGATGAAAACCTGCTCCAGAGTGCTCAGGACCTCAGACTGGGGCGAAGGTTCACCTTCCAACAGGACAACGTCCCTAAGCACACTGCCAAGACAACGCAGGAGTGGCTTCGGAAACAAGTCTCTGAAATGTCCTTGAGTGGCCCAGCCAGAGCCCGGACTTGAACCGGATCGAACGTCTCTGGAGAGACCTGAAAATAGCTGTGCAGCGACACTCCCCTTCCAACCTGACAGAGCTTGAAAGGATCTGCAGAGAAGAATGGGAGAAACTCCCCAAATACAGGTGTGCCAAGCTTGTAGCGTCATACCCAAGAAGACTCAAATCTGTAATCGCTGCCAAAAGAGCTTCAACAGAGTACTTTTGAATTTTTAATACATTTGCAGACATTTCTAAAAACCTGTTTTTGCTTTGTCATAATGGGGTATTGTGTGTAGATTGATGAGGGAATAAAAACAATTGATCCATTTTAGAATAAGGCTGTAACGTAACAAAATGTGGAAAAAGTCAAGGGGTCTGAATACTTTCCGAATGCACTGTATATGCAAATAGACCATTGCCATATATGGATCTGTGCCATTTACTTTTAACTGGACTGTGTTTACAGCATGAGCGGTTGTGAGTAGATGCGCTTGTTTTGAGATCAAAGCGAGAGCTGCATGTAGCCACATGTGCACATTTTGTTCATAGCCTTTGCTAGTTAGTGAGTTATTAGCCCAGTTATAGATAATTTGTAGTCAGCAATGGGGGAGTGATTGCTTCCTACATTTCAGGTAAAGAGCATTTTTTTTGTCTTGTTGTGTTTTGAGACAGGCTTGAATAAGCTAAGTAGCCAATAGGCTGATTCTCTGTAATAATGGTATGGGAATAATAATGCATTTTATTTTGTAAAGTGGTTTCTTGCATCAAACAACACAACAACATTTTCAGTCACCTCCTTGTCTGAAGGACAAGTGGTTAACAGGTTCATGTCAAGCCCTGCATGTTTTTTTTCTCTCTCAAAAGTCTCATGGAATGTAAGCTTGTTAAAACTGTGACTTAAAGCGGGTACAGCCTCAGTGTTCACAATAAACACGCGCTGGAAGTTGCACAGAATTTTCACAACGCTCAAGTTTGCGCTCAGCAGACCTGAAATTTGCTCAGACCCGAAAAATATTAGAGGGAACATTGGTTGTGTGGTGTTGTGATGGTTGTGTGGTAATGTGGTTGTGTCCTGCAGATGCAAATGAGGACAGAACAGACGTCGCCCCCTCAGAGTCCCAGCACTGCAGACGCCAAGCCTGGTGAGAAACCTGTCATTTCTCTATCTCTCTGTTTCCCTCTCTCTCTCTCAGACACACACACACACACGCACACACACACACAGAGGCCTCTGGGCTAATATAACTATACTGACATTTCTTAAAGCAGTCAGACCAGAAAGTGGTGTAGTGAGTTGATGTACATTTCTGAACATCGTGTCCAATCGCTTTAGGACATGTTCCAGTCCCGCCCTCGGATACACCTACAATTAGAATGCATCACAAATGACACCCTAATTCCTATGTAGTGCACAACTTTTGATCAGGGCCCATAGGGAATAGGGTGCCATTTGGGACGCACCCTTGCAGGTGGAATCTACCTGGAAACAGATGGTAAAGAAGAGATACTAGTCAAACGAGCCTTTTAGCCTTTATCTCTCTCCAGAGGACAGAGCCATGTCATCAACTCAGTCTGTGAGTCAGGTAAACAACCATCCCCAGTAATGATGTGACTTGACTTACACTACTAGTCAAACGTTTGGACACACCTACTCATTCAAAGGTTTTTTTAAACTGTTTTTTTTACATAGTAGAATAATAGTGAAGATATCAAAACTATGAAATAACACATATGGAATCATGTACTAACCAAAACTGTGTTAAACAAATCAAAAATATATTTTATATTTGAGATTCTTCAAATAGCCAGCCTTTGCCTTGATGACAGCTTTGCACACACTCTCAACCAGCTTTCAAGAACTTTGAAAGTTTCTTCAAGTGCAGTTGCAAAAACCATCAAGCGCTATGATGAAACTGGCTCTCATGAGGACTGCCACAGGAATGGAAGACCCAGAGTTACCTCTGCTGCAGAAGATAAGTTCATTAGAGTTACCAGCCTCAGAAATTGCAGCCCAAATATATGCTTCACAGATTTCAAGTCACAGACACATCTCAACATCAACTGTTCAGAGGGGATTGTGTGAATCAGGCCTTCATGGTCGAATTGCTGCCAAGAACCACTACTAAAGGACACCAATAAGAAGAAGAGACCTGCTTGGGCCAAGAAACATGAGCAATGGACATTAGCCCGGTGGAAATGTGTCTTTTGGTCTGGAGTCCAAGTTTGAGATTTTTGGTTCCAACCACCGTGTCTTTGTGAGACGCGGTGTGGGTGAACTGATGATCTCTGCATGTGTATTTCCCACCGTAAAGCATGGAGGAGGTGTTACGGTGTGGGGGTGCTTTGCTGGTGACACTGTCTGTGATTTATTTTGAATTCAAGGCACACTTAACCATCATGGCTACCACAGCATTCTACAGCGATACGCCATCCCATCTGGTTTGGGCTTAGTGGGACTATCATTTGTTTTTCAGCAGGACAATGACCCAACACACATCCAGGCTGTGTAAGGGCTATTTTACCAAGAAGGAGAGTGATGGAGTGCTGCATCAGATGACCTGGCCTCCACAATCCCCCGAACTCAACCATATTGAGATGAGTCGGATGACAGGGTGAAGGAAAAGCAGCCAACAAGTGCTCACCATATGTGGGAACTCCTTCAAGACTGTTGGAAAAGCATTCCAGGTGAAGCTGGTTGAGAGAATGCCAAGAGTGCGCAAAGCTGTCATAAAGGCAAAGGGTGGCTATTTGAAGAATCTCAAATATAAAATATATTTTGATTTGTTTAACACGTTTTTGGTTACTACATGATTCCATATGTGTTATTTCATAGTTTTGATGTCTTCACTATTATTCTACAATGTAGAAAATAGTAAAAATAAAGAAAAACCCTTGAATGAGTAGGTGTGTCCAAACTTTTAACTGGTACTCTATATTTGAAACCTACTTTGAAACCAGTTCTAACATGATGTCTTGTCATGCACCTCGCTCCTCGATCCATGTGTGTCTCTGTGTGCGTTCCAGGGTTCTCAACTGTTCTGTGTTATTGTTCTAAGCAGTTCTAAGCTGGGTTGTACGGTTTGACAAATTGTTACCCCCCCCCCCCCCCCCCGGGTATTTCTGTTTTTTTATTTTTTTATACTAACATTTCTAAAAACCTGTTTTCTCTTTGTCATTATGGGGGTATTGTGTGTAGATTAATGAGGAACAATATTAATTTAATCAATTTTCGAATAAAGCTGTAATATAACAAAATGTGGAAAAAGTCAAGGGGTCTGAATGCTTTCCGAATGCACAGTATGTATAGATTGTGATTATAAAACACACGTTGTGTCTCTGTGTACAGACTTTGAGACGCTGACGCGGGAGCTGTTCAAGCTGCAGTTTGAGGAGTCAGAGGGTTTTTGCCCAAGCACTACACAACTGATTCAAATAACCAACTCATCATCAAGCTTTGATTATTTGAATCAGCTGTGTAGTGCCAGGGCAAAAACCAAAACGTGCACCCAGGTTGGGGGCCCCAGGACCGAGTTTGGGAAACCCTGTGCTATAGTATGCCATAAGGGCCCTGGTCAAAAGTAATGCACTATATAGGGAATATGGAGCCATTTGGGAACCCGAGCTCAGATTTGTATATCAGAGACTGTAGTGGCGTGGTGTGGCGTGCAGCCTGGAAGGAGGAAATGAGGCAGGTGGGAGATACTTGGATCTGAAGGTGTCAAAAACAAGACATCCTGTCTGCCTCCGTCCTAATAACATGTTGTCATCTTCCGAATGGAATCCCTTGTTAGAATAATGTTCTTCTGAGCGGCTTTGGAATGATGATGATTGGTGTTGTCTGGATGCTGGATGTTCTGTGTTGCTCAACATGCTAATGATCGGTTGACACAGAGATGTGAATGATTGGCACATAGGCTTCCTTCAAATGTTGCCCAACATGTTAATGTTCAGGTGGTGCAGCAGTATAATCAGATATGACTCTTGTACGTTTACTGCATTTACCTCTACACGTTTACTGCATTTACCTCTACACGTTTACTGCATTTACCTCTACACGTTTACTGCATTTACCTCTACACGTTTACCGCATTTACCTCTACACGTTTACCGCATTTACCTCTACACGTTTACTGCATTTACCGCTACACGTTTACTGCATTTACCGCTACACGTTTACTGCATTTACCTCTACACGTTTACCGCATTTACCTCTACACGTTTACTGCATTTACCTCTGCACGTTTACTGCATTTACCTCTACACGTTTACTGCATTTACCTCTACACGTTTACCGCATTTACCTCTACACGTTTACTGCATTTACCTCTACACGTTTACTGCATTTACCTCTACACGTTTACTGCATTTACCTCTACACGTTTACTCCATTTACCTCTACACGTTTACCGCATTTACCTCTACACGTTTACCGCATTTACCGCTACACGTTTACCGCATTTACCTCTACACGTTTACTGCATTTACCTCTACACGTTTACCGCATTTACCTCTACACGTTTACCGCATTTACCTCTACACGTTTACTGCATTTACCTCTACACGTTTACCGCATTTACCTCTACACGTTTACTGCAGTTGTCAACGAAACCTAAAACTGTTTTACATACATTAACCACCTGCTTTAGACATTTACATTTTTACATTTTAGTCATTTAGCAGACGCTCTTATCCAGAGCGACTTACAGGAGCAATTAGGGTTAAGTGCCTTGCTCAAGGGCACATTTACGTCATTTAGCAGACGCTCTTATCCAGAGCGACTACAAATTGGTGCATTCACCCTATAGCCAGTGGGATAACCACTTTACAATTATACTTTTTTTTTTTTTTTTGGGGGGTAGAAGGATTACTTTATCCTATCCCAGGTGTTCCTTAAAGAGGTGGGGTTTCAAATGTCTCCGGAAGGTGGTGAGTGACTCCGCTGTCCTGGCGTCGTGAGGGAGCTTGTTCCACCATTGGGGTGCCAGAGCAGCGAACAGCTTTGACTGGGCTGAGCGGGAACTATGCTTCCGCAGAGGAAGGGGAGCCAGCAGACCAGAGGTGGATGAACGCAATGCCCTCGCCTGGGTGTAGGGACTGATCAGAGCCTGAAGGTACGGAGGTGCCGTTCCCCTCACTGCTCCATAGGCAAGCACCATGGTCTTGTAACGGATGCGAGCTTCAACTGGAAGCCAGTGGAGTGTGCGGAGGAGGGGGGTGACGTGAGAGAACTTGGGAAGGTTGAACACCAGACGGGCTGCGGCATTCTGGATGAGTTGTAGGGGTTTAATGGCACAGGCAGGGAGCCCAGCCAACAGCGAGTTGCAGTAATCCAGACGGGAGATGACAAGTGCCTGGATTAGGACCTGTGCCGCTTCCTGTGTAAGGCAGGGTCGTACTCTCCGAATGTTGTAGAGCATGAACCTGCAGGATCGGGTCACCGCCTTGATGTTGGCGGAGAACGACAGGGTGTTGTCCAGGGTCACGCCAAGGCTCTTCGCACTCTGGGAGGAGGACACAACGGAGTTGTCAACCGTGATGGCGAGATCATGGAACGGGCAGTCCTTCCCCGGGAGGAAGAGCAGCTCCGTCTTGCCAGGGTTCAGCTTGAGGTGGTGATCCGTCATCCATACTGATATGTCGGCCAGACATGCAGAGATGCGATTCGCCACCTGGTTATCAGAAGGGGGAAAGGAGAAGATTAGTTGTGTATCGTCAGCGTAGCAATGATAGGAGAGGCCATGTGAGGATATGACAGAGCCAAGTGACTTGGTGTATAGGGAGAAAAGGAGAGGGCCTAGAACTGAGCCCTGGGGGACACCAGTGGTGAGAGCACGTGGTGCGGAGACAGCTTCTCGCCACGCCACTTGGTAGGAGCGACCGGTCAGGTAGGACGCAATCCAGGAGTGAGCCGCGCCGGAGATGCCCAGCTCGGAGAGGGTGGAGAGGAGGATCTGATGGTTCACTGTATCAAAGGCAGCAGACAGGTCTAGAAGGACAAGAGCAGAGGAGAGAGAGTTAGCTTTAGCAGTGCGGAGAGCCTCCGTGACACAGAGAAGAGGGGGGGGGGGATTCAGCAGTGAGGAGAATGTGGCAAAGAGCTTCCTAGGGTTAGAGGCAGATGCTTGGAATTTAGAGTGGTAGAAAGTGGCCTTAGCAGCAGAAACAGATGAAGAAAATGTAGAGAGGAGGGAGTGAAAAGATGCCAGGTCGGCAGGGAGTTTAGTTTTCTTCCATTTCCGCTCAGCTGCCCGGAGCTCTGTTCTGTGAGCTCGCAATGAGTCATCAAGCCACAGAGCTGGAGGGGAGGACCGAGCCGGCCGGGAGGATAGGGGACACAGGGAGTCAAAGGATGCAGAAAGGGAGGAGAGGAGGGTTGAGGAGGCAGAATCAGGATTTTGGAGGGAGAAGGATTGAGCAGAGGGAAGAGATGATAGGATGGAAGAGGAGAGAGTAGTGGGAGAGAGAGAGCGAAGGTTGCGGCGGCGCGTTACCATCTGTGTAGGGGCAGAGTGAGTAGTGTTGGAGGAGAGCGAGAGAGAAAAGGATACAAAGTAGTGGTCGGAGACATGGAGGGGAGTTGCAGTGAGATTAGTAGAAGAGCAACATCTAGTAAAGATGAAGTCAAGCGTATTGCCTGCCTTGTGAGTGGGGGGGGGATGGTGAGAGGGTGAGGTCAAAAGAGGAGAGGAGTGGAAAGAAGGAGGCAGAGAGAAATGAGTCAAATGTAGACGTGGGGAGGTTGAAATCCCCCAAGACTGTGAAGGGTGAGCCATCCTCAGGAAAGGAACTTATCAAGGCGTCAAGCTCATTGATGAACTCTCCAAGGGAACCTGGAGGGCGATAGATGACAAGGATATTAAGCTTAAATGGGCTAGTGACTGTGACAGCGTGGAATTCAAATGAGGAGATAGACAGATGGGTTAGGGGAAAAATTGAGAATGACCACTTGGGAGAGATGAGGATTCCTGTGCCACCACCCCTCTGACCAGATGCTCTCGGGGTATGCGAGAACACATGGTCAGACGAGGAGAGAGCAGTAGGAGTAGCAGTGTTTTCAGTGGTAATCCATGTTTCCGTCAGTGCCAGGAAGTCGAGGGACTGGAGGGTGGCATAGGCTGGGATGAAGTCAGCCTTGTTGGCGGCAGAACGGCAGTTCCAGAGGCTGCCTGAGACCTGGAACTCCAGGTGTGTGGTGCGTGCAGGGACCACCAGGTTAGAGAGGCAGCAGCCACGCGGTGTGAGGCGTTTGTGTAGCCTGTGCGGAGAGGAGAGAACAGGGATAGGCAGAGGCATAGTTGACAGGCTGCAGCAGATGGCTACAATAATGCAGAGGAGATCGGGATGAAATGAACTAAACATCAGGGAAAGGAGAGAGCAGGCCTCCTTTCACACTAAATACCTGAACTACCTCAATTCACCAATTCCCAACTTTCAATTTGTAATAATCATAATAATACAATATACCATTTGGCAAATGCTTTTATCCAAAGCGACTTAGTCATGCTTGCATCCATTTTACGTACGGGTGGTCCCGGGAATCGAACCCACTTTCCTTGCGTTGCAAGCGCCATGCTCTACCAACAGATCTACAGAGGACTGTATCTGTATGTCTGTCAGAGGACTATCAGAGGACTGCCTCTGTCTATCATCTTGTCGTGAACTTGGTGGATTTTTGAACAGATAGATTTTTTTGTGTGGAAGGCTGCAGTGAAGCAGAGCCGTCCATCAGAATAATTTCCCTCCACCGTTCTTTCCTGTTGTTTCTCTCTAAATATCTCTCTCTCCAGAAGCTGTCTGTTTACAGCACACCTGTTCTCACTCTGACTAGACCTGTCTGAAATGACAAAGGGCTGAATTGAGATATGCTTGTGTAACAGACTTGTGCATAAAGTGGGATTGATGGAAATATGGGGAACAAATATTCTGAACAATATGTGGCAAATCTATATAATGCGGCAAATCTATATACACGCTGCATCGGCAAGATAGAACTGCAGCCTCCGGTAAGACAAGGGGTGGCGGTCTGTGTATATTTGTAAACAACAGCTGGTGCACGAAATCTAATATTAAGAAAGTCTTGAGGTTTTGCTCGCCTGAGGTAGAGTATCTCATGATAAGCTGTAGACCACACTATTTACCAAGAGAGTTTTCATCAATATTTTTCGTAGCTGTCTATTTACCACCACAAACCGATGCTGGCACTAAGACCGCACTCCATGAGTTGTATACGGCCATAAGCAAAGAGGAAAACCCTCATCCAGAGGCGGCGCTCCTAGTGGCCGGGGACTTTATTGTAGGGAAACTTAAATACGTTTTACCTAATTTCTACCAGCATGTTAAATGTGCAACCAGAGGGAAAAAAACAATAGACCACCTTTACTTAAACACAAGCGTATATATGCACGTACAAGCTCTCCCTCGCCCTCCATTTGGCAAATCTGACCATAACTCTATCCTCCTGATTCCTACTTACAAGCAAAAACTAAAGCAGGAAGCACCAGTGACTCGGTCAATAAAGAAGTGGTCAGATGACGCAGATGCTAAGCTACAGGACTGTTTTGCTAGCACAGACTGGAATATGTTCCGGGATTCTTCCGATGGCATTGAGGAATGCATCAGTCACTGGCTTCATCAATAAGTGCATCGATGATGTCTGATCCACAGATGATTCAATCTCTGTTGCACTCCACACTGCCCTTTCCCACCTGGACAAAAGGAACACCTACGTGAGTTTGCTATTCATTGACTACAGCTCAGCGTTCAACACCATAGTGCCCTCAAAGCTCATCACTAAGCTAAGGACCCTGGGACTAAACACCTCCTTCTGCAACTGGATCCTGGCCTTCCTGATGGGCTGCCCCCAGGTGGTAAGGGTAGGTAACAACACATCTGCCATGCTGATCCTCAACACGGCGGCCCCTCAGGGGTGCGTGCTCAGTCCCCTCCTGTACTCCCTGTTCACCCATTACTGCATGGCCAGGCACGACTCCAACACCACCATTAAGTTTGCCGACGACACAACAGTGGTAGGCCTGATCACCGACAACGATGAGACAGCCTATAGGGAGGAAGTCAGAGACCTGGCCGTGTGGTGCCAGGATAACAACCTCTCCCTCAACGTGATCAAGACAAAGGAGATGATTGTGGACTACAGGAAAAAGAGGACCGAGCATGCCCCCATTTTCATCGACGGGGCTGTAGTGGAGCAGGTTGAGAGCTTCAAGTTCCTTGGTGTCCACATCACCAACAAACTATCATGGTCCAAACACACCAAGACAGTCGTGAATAGGGCACGACAAAGCCTATTCCCCCTCAGGAGACTTGGCATGGGTCCTTAGATCCTCAAAAATGTATACAGCTGCACCATCGAGAGCATCCTGACTGGTTACATCACCGCCTGGTATGGCAACTGCTCTGCCTCCGACCCCAAGGCACTACAGATGGTAGTGCGTACGGCCAAGTACATCACTGGGGCCAAGTTTCCTGCCATCCAGGACCTCTATACCAGGCTGTGTCAGAGGAAGGCCCTAGAAATGGTCAAAGACTTCAGCCACCCTAGTCATAGACTGTTCTCTCTGCTACTACACAGCAAGCGGTACCGGAGCGCCAAGTCTAGGTCCAAAAGGCTTCTTAACAGCTTCTACCCCCAAGCCATAAGACTCCTGAACAGCTAATCAAATGGCTAGCCGGACTATTTGCATTGTCCCCCCCCTATTTGCATAGTCACTTTAACTCTACCTACATGTACATATTGCCTCGACTAACCTGTGCCCCCGCACATTGACTCTGTACCGGTACCCCCTGTATATAGCCTCGCTACTGTTATTTTACTGCTACTCTTTAATTATTTTTATTTTTATTTTTTTGTTATCTATTTTTTACTAAACACTTATTTTTCTTAAAACTGCATTGTTCGTTAAGGGCTTGTAAGTAAGCATTTCTCTGTAGTTGGCGCATGTGACAAATAAAATTTGATTAGATTTTTGATTTGATCTCTCTCTTGCTCTGCCTCTCTCTGCCTCTCTCTCTCTGCCTCTCTCTGCCTCTCTCTCTCTCTCTCTCTCTCTCTCTCTCTCTCTCTCTCTCTCTCTCTCTCTCTGCCTCTCTCTCTCTCTCTCTCTGCCTCTCTCTCTCTCTCTCTCTCTCTCTCTCTCTCTCTCTCTCTCTCTCTCTCTCTCTCTCGCTCTCTCGCTCTCTCTCTCTCTCTCTCTCTCTCTCTCTGCCTCTCTCTCTCTGTCTCTCTCTCTCTGCCTCTCTGTCTCTCTCTGTCTCTCTCTCTCTCTCTCTCTCTCTCTCGCTCTCTCTCTCTGCCTCTCTCTCTCTCTCTGCCCCTCTCTCTCTCTCTCTGCCTCTCTCTCTCTCTCTCTCTCTCTCTCTCTCTCTCTCTGCCTCTCTCTCTCTCTCTCTCTCTCTCTCTCTCTCTCTCTCTCTCTCTATGCCTCTCTCTATCTGCCTCTCTCTCTCTCTATCTCACACACTCTTTCTCTCTCTCTCTCTATTTGCATAGTCACTTTAACTCTACCTACATGTACATATTGCCTCGACTAACCTGTGCCCCTCTCTCTCTCTCTCTCTCTCTCGCACTCTCTCTCTCTCTCTCGCTCTCTCTCTCTGCCGCTCTCTCTCTCTGCCTCTCTGCCTCTCTCTCTCTCTCTCTCTCTCTCTCTGTCTCTCTATCTCTGCCTCTCTCTCTCTGCCTCTCTCTCTCTCTCTCTGCCTCTCTGCCTCTCTCTCTCTCTGCCTCTCTCTCTCTGCCTCTCGCTCTCTCTGTCTCTCTCTCTCTCTCTCTCTCTCTCTCTCTCTGCCTCTCTCTCTCTCTCTCTCTCTCTTTCTCTCCCCCTCCATTTATATGCTTTTCTTTTTCCACATGTACATGCAATAAATATAATACATTTGTCATAAACAACAACGACGTTATCCGTTAGCATACACAGTCACTGATCCACTTGGTTACCTGTCTGTCTCCCTCTACCCAGAATCCTCCCCTGTCTGGCAGCCAGTCAGCAGCCACGTACCACACAGGAAGTGCTCCCTCAGCTCCATCTGTCGCCTCAAACTGGAGAGGCTGGAGCAGGTCAGTGTGTGCGTGTGGATGTGGAAGCGTGTGTGTTTATCAGTGTGTATTGGTTTACTGTATGTGTCTAAGGATTAGAGGATGTGTATAGGATCGTTTGTAATTGTCTTGGTGTGTCTGTAGATGTGTGTGTGTGTGTACAGTATGGATGTGGTTTGACATTAGGGTCATTGCAGTGTAATGATTGTGTTGACTTTGCCCCCTCCCTGCAGAGACACTGCTCAATAAGGTATTACTGCTGCTGGCCTGTCATGTGCTCTGGCCTAATCACGCTGCACCATAAAGTCAAGCCAACGTGTGTGTTATCTGTGTGTTGTCCGACCTGCTCCAATCATTGTCCCACGACATCATGGCAAAATCGATAGGCAGTATTCACATCCAGCATGCTCAGTCACGCTAGGTGTGTGTGTGTGTGTGTGTGTGTTTGTGGTTTACTAGTCTGTGTTTGTGGTCATATGTGAGGGTATGGTGTGTGTAACTCTGTGTGTGTTGGCAGGCTCTGGATGCATTGGGACTGAATCCTACAGAGGCACAGAGACAGACGTTGAGGGCCAGACTACAAACAGACCCTGCTGGGACAGTGGCCTACGCTGGTAAGACTACACTTCCCCATAACCTTACCTGACCCTAACCCTGCTCTGACAGTGGCCTACGCTGGTAAGACTACACTTCCCCATAACCTTACCTGACCCTAACCCTGCTCTGACAGTGGCCTTCGCAGGTAAGACTACACTTCACCAAAACCTTGCCAATTTTGACTTTGCAGCTGGCCAATATAGCGGAAACCCGCTCAGTTCTGCCTCCAGGGCAAGACAATGTACGTTTAACCCTGATGGCTGACACTTATCCTAAACACATCCACTGGTGTCAGCACATCCTTAAAAAATCTTAAATTAATGTATCTGATTTAAAGGCCTTAATGTGTCTCAAATTCTGTTTTCAAAGGTCTTTTAAAATACGACAGAAATGGCTACAGTGTTTCTGTTATATTGTGCCTCTGCTTAATTTTTGCCACCATGGCAAAAAAAGAAGAAAAAATGAACATAGGGTTCAACATGTTAGAGAGCTATACACCATGTCGGGCCGCTGCCAGAGGAGAGACAACAACACTAACTAGAGCTGGGATGATAAACGAAAATTACCGACACCGACATTGCCTTCTTACCGAAGCAATTTTCCTTATGTCGGTGATTAGGCTACAAAAGGTTCATACAGATTTTTTTATTCTAAAACCA
Organism: Coregonus lavaretus; assembly: GCF_964263955.1. Lineage (NCBI taxonomy): Eukaryota > Metazoa > Chordata > Actinopteri > Salmoniformes > Salmonidae > Coregonus > Coregonus lavaretus. The sequence goes on from NC_140012.1 coordinate 40,003,778, forward strand.
TTATTTGGTCAACAGTAATGTGCATTAAGATGCTCCCTGCAATGAAAGTATCTGCCCTGTCCCTGTTTCGCTGCCGGCTCTAACTCCTCGCTCCCCCTTTGCACACGGAGTGAAGGGAGTGATGCATTCTGATAAGCGCAAGCATACTGACAGTTGAGCACCATTTCGAAATGTAATTCCGGGAAATAGTTTTTAAAACAACTACTGTTACTGTTGTTAAAAAAGAGGAGGTTTTCAGCTTTATGTGAGTATAACAATTATTTGTCAACTATCAATATAGAGGTTGTAACACCACTTTACAAATTGAGTATGTAATTGAGATGATGCGACAGCAGAACGGAGCAGAGCGCGCCATTTGCGGTGAATAGCATACATCAAGAGCCTATATAGGCCTACCAATGGAACGTTTTTGTAGGACATTACATTTACTGTTAGATCAATTGCATTGCTATCTAGCAACAATATCACATTTAGAGTGAGCAATCTAGCTAATGTGTTTTGAGTTCCAACTTTCACAGGTGGTAGGCCTAATTTATGTAGCAAATAGCCTAGGCCCTAGGCCAACATGCACAAAAAACATGCAGGCAAATTAATCTCTAAAGAGCCAAAAATATATCTGATTATTCTGGATCGTATTTTGACATGTTGCACAGCAAAATATCCATCATGCATTCCCTGAACATGTTATATCCATCATGCATTCCCTGAACATGTTATATCCATCATGCATTCCCTGAACATGTTATATCCATCATGCATTGCCTGAACATGTTATATCCATCATGCATTGCCTGAACATGTTATATCCATCATGCATTGCCTGAACATGTTAGATGAAATGGCTAACTTCTTTCAGTGGCGGTCGGTGCCCTTTAAGATGAGGGAATTTTTTTATGAGCATGGCCTTATTTCTATTACAGCATATTGGATGACTGTCATTCATATTCCATTCACCCAGCTCAATGTAACATCAATAGGTTTCGGCTACTACATGATACTCGAGTTTTCCCTCTACCCGTCATGAGGTTTCTACAACCTATTCTATGAATGAACGTTTACAGCGTAGGTGCACAGATCGAGAGAAATTTGAGTAACCAAGGTGACAGACAGTGACACATTCAATACCGCCTTGCACACTCTTGCCTGCATCTAGCTGATCTAGGGCGTAATCATTAGTCCAATGGTTGCTCATGAGAGTTTCTATTGGACAAATTCAGGAATTTTTATCCCTGTTTTGTTCTGTTTGCTTTCCATTTAAGAAACGTTTTTCAACAGAGTCGGCGGAATGAATACACCCCTGATCACATGCAAACACAGTTCACTTTCATAGCATCCACATAAAAGTGTATATGTATAGATTGTGATTATAAAACACACGTTGTGTCTCTGTGTACAGACTTTGAGACGCTGACGCGGGAGCTGTTCAAGCTGCAGTTTGAGGAGTCAGGGGTGGGAGGTCAGAAGTCAAGGTTCGTGTCAGATGACCTCTCCAGTCTCCTAGAGTCACCCACCAACACACAGGTAGGATATATTAATACTGTACACTCCAGCCTCAAAGGGTTACCTCTGTAAATACATCAAATCTAATGTACTGTAGTTGGTTACGTGCACATCAGACTGTGAAATGTGAAATAGGTATGATGAAGATATGATGCAGGTCTATGTCTTACAGATGTAGGATCTTAATTTGACCCAATTTGCTACAACAGGAAAATAATACTGCAGCAACAGGAAATGTGAATTATTATGTGGATTATAATTAATGGACATTTTTGTAGGGGTTGATACATTTTTCGTAAGGGAAAATCAAGTCTGAAATTTCAAAATGAAAATTACAAACTTCAGAAGCCTTTTTAAACCTCAAATACACTACAACACGTTTTAAAGGTCCTGCATTGCATTACATTTCTCTACTTTTCTCTTGCAACAGGGTGATCAAATTAAGATCCTACATTTGTATGCTAACACAAAGGGGCGGTTTCCCAGACACATATTAAGCCTGGTCCTGGACAAAAAAAGCAAGCTCAATTGAGAATCTCCATTAAAAGGGCTTTGCAGTCTAGGACTAGGCTTAATCTGTGTCCGGGAAACAGCCCCAAAGAGTGTTTGTCTATTGTAGCATTGATGTTTGCTGTAGTAAACTTGACATGCAGTGGTTATGGATGTCGCCCTGGTGATACTCTGCTTGAAGGTGTAATATGCGTAGTATAGTAGTGTGATTAAAGGCAGTAAAGCTGTCCGTCTGTCCTTCCGTCCGTCTATCTCTGTAATACTGCCCCTGTAACCCTGTCGTCCTGTATCTATCAGACTTCACTGTCTGACTCTGATGACCTAGAGGAGATGGAGAGACTGAGGAAAGACCACATCGAGGCTCTGAGAGAGATCAAGAAACTACAGGTACATATTACAGGAGTTTGAGAAATCAAACATTAGTAGGTCAGAAAACAGAAACGTTGGGGCCTCCCGAGTGGCGCAGCGGTCTAAGGCACTGCATGGCAGTGCTTGAGGCGTCACTACCAACCTGGGATCGATTCCAGTCTGTGTCATAGCCAGCCGTGACCGGGAGACACATGAGGCAGCACACAATTGGCCCAGCGTGGTCAGGGAGACACATGAGGCAGCACACAATTGGCCCAGCGTCGTCAGGGTTAGGGGAGGGTTTAGCTGGCCGGGATTTCCTTGTCTCATCGCGCTCTAGCGACTCCTTGTGGCGGGCTGGGCGCCTGCAAGCTGACTTTGGTCGCCAGCTGTACAGTGTTTCCTCTGACACATTGGTGCGGCTGGCTTCCGGGTTAAGCGAGTAGTGTGTCAAGAAGCAGTGCGGCTTGGCAGGGTCGTGTTTCGGAGGACGCATGGCTCTCGACCTTCGTCTCTCCCGAGTCCCATCGCTGCAACTCCCCTACGGACAAGACTGTAACTACCAATTGGATATCACGAAAAAGGGGTAAAAGTACAACAACAAAATAACCTGTGTATATACGTGAGCATATACAGTATATAGACAATTTATGTTTCTGTTTTTGCCATGTCTACATTCTCCAGGAGCAGTTTGCGGAGTCCGAGAGACTTAATCTGCAGATGCAGGGAGAGCTGAACAAGGTCAAACAGGTGTGTTAGTATAGTTTATAGTTTATCTGACCTTATACATACACTACCGGTCAAAAGTTTTAGAACACCTACTCATTCAAGGGTTTTTCTTTATTTTTACTATTTTCTACATTGTAGAATAATAGTGAAGACATCAAAACTATGAAATAACACATATGGAATCATGTAGTGACCAAAAAAGTGTTAAACAAATCAAAATATATTTTATATTTGAGATTCTTCAATAGCCACCCTTTGCCTTGATGACAGCTTTGCACACTCTTGGCATTCTCTTAACCAGCTTCACCTGGAATGCTTTTCCAACAGTCTTGAAGGAGTTCCCACATATGGTGAGCACTTGTTGGCTGCTTTTCCTTCACTCTGCGTTCCGACTCATCCCAAACCATCTCAATTTGGTTAAGGTCGGGTGATTGTGGAGGCCATGTCATCTGATGCAGCACTCCATCGCTCTCCTTCTTGGTAAAATAGCCCTTACACAGCCTGGAGGTGTGTTGGGTCATTGTCCTGCTGAAAAACAAATGATAGTCCCACTAAGCCCAAACCAGATGGGATGGCGTATCGCTGTAGAATGCTGTGGTAGCCTTGCTGGTCAAGTGTGCCTTAAATTCTAAATAAATCACAGACAGTGTCACCAGCAAAGCACCCCCACACCATAACACCTCCTCCATGATTTACAGTGGGAAATACACATGCAGAGATCATCCGTTCACCCACACCGCGTCTCACAAAGACACAGTGGTTGGAACCAAAAATCTCCAATTTGGACTCCAGACCAAATAACAAATTTCCACCTGTCCAATGTCCATTGCTCGTGTTTCTTGGCCCAAGCAAGTCTCTTCTTCTTATTGGTGTCGTTTAGTAGTGGTTTCTTTCCAGCAATTTGACCGTGAAGGCCTGATTCACACAGTCCCCTCTGAACAGTTGATGTTAAGATGTGTCTGTTACTTGAACTCTGTGAAGCATTTATTTGGGCTGCAATTTCTGAGGCTGGTAACTCTAATGAACTTATCCTCCGCAGCAGAGGTAACTCTGGGTCTTTCATTCCTGTGGCGGTCCTCATGAGAGCCAGTTTCATCATAGCGCTTTATGGTTTTTGCGACTGCACTTGAAGAAACTTTAAAAGTTATTGAAATGTTCCGTATTGACTGACCTTCATGTTTTAAAGTAATGATGGACTGTCATTTCTCTTTTCTTATTTGAGCTGTTCTTGCCATAATATGGACTTGGTATTTTACCAAATAGGGCTATCTTCTGTATACCACCCCTACCTTGTCACAACACAACTGATTGGCTGAAACGCATTAAGAAGGAAATAAATTCCACAAATTAACTTTTAAGAAGGCACACCTGTTAATTGAAATGCATTCCAGGTGACTACCTCATGAAGCTGGTTGAGAGAATGCCAAGAGTCTGCAACGCTGTCATCAAGGCAAAGGGTGGCTATTTGAAGAATCTCAAATATAAAATATATTTTGATTTGTTTAACACTTTTTTGGTTACTACATGATTCTATATGTGTTATTTCATAGTTTTGATGTCTTAACTATTATTCTACAATGTAGAAAATAGTAAAAATAAAGAAAAACCCTTGAATGAGTAGGTGTTTTAAAACTTTTGACCGGTAGTGTACATCTGAAGCTTACTTACTGGAGGTTTTCTGGTTTTGTTGTGACATTTTTTGGGGGGTGCATAGTTGTTTCCCCGTTCACCAGAGGGAGTTCTGCACAAGCACATTTAAAGTACATATATACATGCGTCTTTATTGTTGTAGGTTTTTATTGTTGTAGGTTTTTATTATTGTAGGGTTCTGATAGTCTAGGGCAGGGATAATCAACTAGATTCAGCCGCGGGACAATTTTTCTTCTTGAGCGGATGGTCAGGGGTCCGGAACATAATTACAAATCATTTGTAAACTGCAAATTGACCGCAAGAAGCCCAAACAGATATAATATTTGACTAAAACATAATAATTTCAAACCTTGCTTACATTTGTATACGATCACATACAGTATATCTCTATATTATGCGTGGGAACACTTTGGAACAGATTTCCAAAAATGTCAATCACTTGGAGCTTGATTTTCTGGTGTTTTCAGTCATTTATGTCCGACAATAATAATAATAATAATAAAAATGAAGAATCTTGATGGTTCTGAAGATGCAGAGAACGAGCCACAGTTGAGATTTATTAACGACCAATCGGGAAGAGGTAGCATACGAGCACTATATCTTCAAAATATATGTATCTTTAGATTCCAGCTTATTTTCAGCAAGCAAGGGACTTTTCTTGGTCTTAGCCTATGGAATTCATACAATAATACAAGAACAGGGTTGTGTTGTGGATGGCGGAGTCTTGTTTACTACTTACTAAAAAGCCACACTGTGTACTAATCTTACTACATACTATTTAGAATGTATTGTTTAGTAAAACTGCATGCAGTAATGAACAAATATAAACGTCCTAGCTCATCCATACTAACAATGAGTCATGTAATGCGCAATTGTGTTAATCCCGGCATTCGTACATTTTGGTAAAGTGAGTCTCCTTATCTGATTATCAGCTGTTGTCAAACACACGTGGGTCTGGAAAGATGATTCTCCTTCTCTATAGTGTGCAGCGAATTCTACTAGATGAAAAGCCCAAATGAGTGTGCATGTAAAGCATTAATTACATTTGGGAAATTTCACACACTATAAAACGTTCTATTTTCACATACCCCAAAAAGCCTACTATTTAGAGCGCGAGAATTCGGACACGGCCGATCAACTGATCAGCCCATGAGCATCCAATACACTACATACACCAAACCACATGAGCATCCCATACACTACATACACCAAACCACATGAGCATCCAATACACTACATACACCAAACCACATGAGCATCCCATACACTAGATACACCAAACCACATGAGCATCCAATACACTACATACACCAAACCACATGAGCATCCAATACACTACATACACCAAACCACATGAGCATCCCATACTGAAACAAACAGACCCCTCATTATAAACTAATTGAACCACATCATTAATCAACCTTAGTGCTACTAGAGCAGTCACGGTCGCTTTCAAACTTCCCTTCGACGCATGTCATCATCCCTAAGCATCCTCTTTAGAGTTACTCCCAAATGGCACACTATACCGGTTATAGTGCACTACGTTGACCACGGGCTCTGTTCAAAAGTAGTGCACTACTGTAGTTAGGGAATAGGGTGCCATTTGGGAAGCGTACTCCGAGCGTGTTGAGAGCACTGGGTTCAGCACATCCTGTAGCAGCATCGCTGCAGCACTAACAGTACCGTGTGCAGGTGGGAGTAACTGACAGAACAGTCTAAACTCACTGGATGAAGTGTGAGACTCCAGGGAGCACAGAGGAGGGTGGATCCTGAGTAAAATAAACAAATAGACCCTCTCTGTATTGTGAGTCATAGACACAGCACACATGGCCTCACCTCCACTCCTCTAAGGATCGGTCTCCCACACGCTCCGGTGTGCGTCCCAAATGGCACCCTATTCCCTATAATGAACTACTTTTTGACCAGAGTAGTGCACTATATAGGGAATAGGGTGCCATTTGAGACGCTTCCTCTGATACAAGTGTTGCATAAAGCACACAGATCAATATCCAAATTTATCCACAGGCAATAGTATTATGCCCAACAGGAACCGGGATGGTAACATCTTTATTTCGTTCTTTCATATCTTCCTCCTGTACTGTACTGCATGTTTGTCACGACAATGATTGCGTACAATGCCTTCAGAAAGTATTTACACTGCTTGACTTTTTCCAACATTTTCTTATGTTACAAGGTGGGATTGAAATGGATTTTTTTGTCAACGATCTACAGAAAATAATCTGTCGAAGTAAAAAAAAAAAAAAAGATCTGTAAAAAAAAAAAAATGTATATAAAGAAACACTAATATATCTTGATTAAATAAGTATTCAACCCCATGGGTCAATACATGTTAGAATCACCTTTGGCAGCTATTACAGCTGTGAAATTTTCTGGGTAAGTCTCTAAGAGCTTTGCACACCCGGATTGTACAATATTTGCGCATTATTCTTAAAAAAATTCTTCAAGCTCTGTCAAGTTGGTTGTTGATCATTGGTAGACATCCATTTTCAAGTCTTGCCATAGATTTTCAAGACGATTTAAGTAAAAACTGTAACTAGGCCACTCAGGAACATTTAATGTCATCTTGGTAAGAAACTCCTGCTGAAAGGTGAATTTGTCTCCCAGTGTCTGTTGGAAAGCAGACTGAACCAGGTTTTTCTCTAGGATTTTGCCTGTGCTTAGCTCTATTCCATTTCTTTTATCCCAAAAAAACGTCCTATTCCTTGCCGATGACAAGCATACCCATAACATGATGCAGCCACCACCATGCTTGAAAATATGAAGCGTGGTACTCCGTGATGTGTTGGATTTGCCCGAAACATAAGGCTTTGTATTCAGGACATAAAGTTAATTTTTTGGCTGTTTTAGTGCCTTATTGCAAACAGGATGCATATTCTGTACAGGCTTCCTTATTTTCGTTGTCATTTAGGTTAGTATTGTGGAGTAACTACAATGTTGTAGATCGATCCTCTGTTTTCTCCTATCACAGCCATTAAACTCTGTAACTGTTTTAAAGTCACCATTGGCCTCATGGTGAAATCCCTGAACGGTTCCCTTCCTCTCCGGCAACTCAGTTAGGTAGGACGCCTGTATCTTTGTTGTGACTGGGTGTATTGATACATCATTCAAAGTGTAATTAATAACGTCACCATGCTCAAAGGGATATTCAATGTCTTTTTTTTTTACCCACCTACCAATAGGTGCCCTTCTTCGCGAGGCAATGGAAAACCTAACTGGTCTTTGTGGTTGAATCTGTGTTTGAAATTCATGTTAAACATTATTATTGCACACAGAGTGAGTCCATGCAACTTATTATGTGACTTCTTAAGCAGAGTGTTACTCCTGAACTTATTTAGGCTTGCCATAATAAAGGGGATGAATACTTGTTGACTCAAAACATTTCAGCTTTTCATTTTTAATAAATTAGTAAAAAATTCTAAAAACATCATTCCACTTTGACATTATGTGGTGTGTAGGCCAATGACACACAATCTCAATTTAATCCATTTTAAATTCAGGCTGTAACACAACAAAATGTGGAAAAAGTAAAGGGGTATAAATATTTTCTGAAAGCACTGTATGTAGTCACTGCCTGTCTGTCAGGTTAAGCTCTACTGTAACACACACATACACTACCGGTCAAACGTTTTAAAACACACCTACTCATTCAAGGGTTTTTCTTTATTTTTTACTATTTTCTACATTGTAGAATAATAGTAAAGACATCAAAACTATGAAATAACACATATTGAATTATGTAGTAACCAAAAAAGTGTTAAAGAAATATATTTTATATTTGAGATTCTTCAAATAGCCAGCCTTTGCCTTCATGACAGCTTTGCACACTCTTGGCATTCTCTCAACCAGCTTCACCTGGAATGCTTTTCCAACAGTCTTGAAGGAGTTCCTACATATGGTGAGCACTTGTTGGCTGCTTTTCCTTCACTCTGCGGTCCGACTCATCCCAAACCATCTCAATTTGGTTGAGGTTGGGGGATTGTGGAGGCCAGGTCATCTGATGCAGCACTCCATCACTCTCCTTCTTGGTAAAATAGCCCTTACACAGCCTGGAGGTGTGTTGGGTCATTGTCCTGTTGAAAAACAAATGATAGTCCTACTAAGTCCAAATCAGATGGGATGGCTTATTGCAGCAGAATGCTGTGGTAGCCATGCTGGTCAAGTGTGCCTTGAATTCTAAATAAATCACAGACAGTGTCACCAGCAAAGCACCCCCACACCATAACACCTCCTCCTCCATGCTTTACAGTGGGAAATACACATGCGGCGATCATCCTTTCACCCACACCACATCTCTCAAAGACACAGTGGTTGGAACCAAAAATCTCAAATTTGGACTCCTGACCAAAGGACAGATTTCCACCGGTCTAATGTCCATTGCTCGTGTTTCTTGGCCCAAGCAAGTTTCTTCTTCTTATTGGTGTCCTCTAGTAGTGGTTTCTTTGCAGCAATTCGACCATGAAGGCCTGATTCACACAGTCTCCGCTGAACAGTTGATGTTGAGATGTGCCTGTTACTTGAACTCCATGAAGCAATTATTTGAGCTGCAATTTCTGAGGCTGGTCACTCTAATGAACTTATCCTCTGCAGCAGAGGTAACTCTGGGTCTTCCATTCCTGTGGCGGTCCTCATGAGAGCCAGTTTCATCATAGCTCTGGATGGTTTTTGTAACTGCACTTGAAGAAACTTTAAAAGTTCTTGAAATGTTCCATATTGACTGACCTTCATGTCTTAAAGCAATGATGGACTGTTGTTTCTCTTTGCTTATTTGAGCTGTTCTTGCCATAATATGGACTTGGTCTTTTACCAAATAGGGCTATCTTCTGTATACCCCCCCCCCCCCCCCACCTTGTCACAACACAACTGATTGGCTCAAACGCATTGAAAAGGAAATAAATTCCACAAATTAACTTATAAGAAGGCACACCTGTTAATTGAAATGCATTCCAGGTGACTACCTCATGAAGCTGGTTGAGAGAATGCCAAGAGTGTGCAAAGTTTTTTTTGTTATTTTTGCCATTTTCTACATTGTAGAATAATAGTGAAGACACCACAACTATGAAATAACACATATGGAATCATGTAATAACCAAAAAAGTGTTAAACAAATCTAAATATATTTTATATTTGAGATTCTTCAAATAGCCACCCTTTGCCTTGATGACAGCTTTGCACACTCAAAAATATACAGTGGGGAAAAAAGTATTTAGTCAGCCACCAATTGTGCAAGTTCTCCCACTTAAAAAGATGAGAGAGGCCTGTAATTTTCATCATAGGTACACGTCAACTATGACAGACAAAATGAGAATTTTTTTTCCAGAAAATCACATTGTAGGATTTTTAATGAATTTATTTGCAAATTATGGTGGAAAATAAGTATTTGGTCAATAACAAAAGTTTCTCAATACTTTGTTATATACCCTTTGTTGGCAATGACACAGGTCAAACGTTTTCTGTAACTCTTCACAAGGTTTTCACACACTGTTGCTGGTATTTTGGCCCATTCCTCCATGCAGATCTCCTCTAGAGCAGTGATGTTTTGGGGCTGTCGCTGGGCAACACGGACTTTCAACTCCCTCCAAAGATTTTCTATGGGGTTGAGATCTGGAGACTGGCTAGGCCACTCCAGGACCTTGAAATGCTTCTTACGAAGCCACTCCTTCGTTGCCCGGGCGGTGTGTTTGGGATCATTGTCATGCTGAAAGACCCAGCCACGTTTCATCTTCAATGCCCTTGCTGATGGAAGGAGGTTTTCACTCAAAATCTCACGATACATGGCCCCATTCATTCTTTCCTTTACACGGATCAGTCGTCCTGGTCCCTTTGCAGAAAAACAACCCCAAAGCATGATGTTTCCACCCCCATGCTTCACAGTACAGTGAGGGAAAAAAGTATTTGATCCCCTGCTGATTTTGTACGTTTGCCCACTGACGAAGAAATGATCAGTCTATAATTTTAATGGTATGTTTATTTGAACAGTGAGAGACAGAATAACAACAAAAAAATCCAGAAAAACGCATGTCAAAAATGTTATAAATTGATTTGCATTTTAATGAGGGAAATAAGTATTTGACCCCCTCTCAAACAGAAAGATTTCTGGCTCACAGGTGTCTTTTATACAGGTAACGAGCTGAGATTAGGAGCACACTCTTAAAGGGAGTGGACACCTGTCCACAGAAGCAATCAATCAATCAGATTCCAAACTCTCCACCATGGCCAAGACCAAAGAGCTCTCCAAGGATGTCAGGGACAAGATTGTAGACCTACACAAGGCTGGAATGGGCTACAAGACCATCTCCAAGCAGCTTGGTGAGAAGGTGACAACAGTTGGTGCGATTATTCGCAAATGGAAGAAACACAAAAGGACTGTCAATCTCCCTCGGCCTGGGGCTCCATGCAAGATCTCACCTCGTGGAGTTGCAATGATCATGAGAACGGTGAGGAATCAGCCCAGAACTACATGGGAGGATCTTGTCAATGATCTCAAGGCAGCTGGGACCATAGTCACCAAGAAAACAATTGGTAACACACTACGCCGTGAAGGACTGAAATCCTGCAGTGCCCGCAAGGTCCTCCTGCTCAAGAAAGCACATATACAGGCCCGTCTGAAGTTTGCCAATGAACATCTGAATGATTCAGAGGAGAACTGGGTGAAAGTGTTGTGGTCAGATGAGACCAAAATTGAGCTCTTTGGCATCAACTCAACTCACCGTGTTTGGAGGAGGAGGAATGCTGCCTATGACCCCAAGAACACCATCCCCACCGTCAAACATGGAGGTGGAAACATTATGCTTTGGGGGTGTTTTTCTGCTAAGGGGACAGGACAACTTCACTGCATCAAAGGGACGATGGACAGGGCCATGTACCGTCAAATCTTGGGTGAGAACCTCCTTCCCTCAGCCAGGGCATTGAAAATGGGTCGTGGATGGGTATTCCAGCATGACAATGACCCAAAACACACGGCCAAGGCAACAAAAGGAGTGGCTCAAGAAGAAGCACATTAAGGTCCTGGAGTGGCCTAGCCAGTCTCCAGACCTTAATCCCATAGAAAATCTGTGGAGGGAGCTGAAGGTTCGAGTTGCCAGACGTAAGCCTCGAAACCTTAATGACTTGGAGAAGATCTGCAAAGAGGAGTGGGGCAAAATCCCTCCTGAGATGTGTGCAAACCTGGTGGCCAAGTACAAGAAACATCTGACCTCTGTGATTGCCAACAAGGGTTTTGCCACTAAGTACTAAGTCATGTTTTGCAGAGGGGTCAAATACTTATTTCCCTCATTAAAATGCAAATCAATTTATAACATTTTTGACATGCGTTTTTCTGGATTTTTTTGTTGTTATTCTGTCTCTCACTGTTGAAATAAACCTACCATTAAAATTATAGACTGATCATTTCTTTGTCAGTGGGCAAACGTACAAAATCAGCAGGGGATCAAATACTTTTTTCCCTCACTGTAGGTATGGTGTTCTTTGGATGCAACTCAGCATTCTTTGTCCTCCAAACACGACGAGTTGAGTTTTTACCAAAAAGTTATATTTTGGTTTCATCTGACCATATGACATTCTCCCAATCCTCTTCTGGATCATCCAAATGCACTCTAGCAAACTTCAGACGGGCCTGGACATGTACTGGCTTAAGCAGGGGGACACGTCTGGCACTGCAGGATTTGAGTCCCTGGCGGCGTAGTGTGTTACTGATGGTAGGCTGGTGCAGGTCTACAATTTTGTTTCTGGTGTCCTTTGACAGCTCTTTGGTCTTGGCCATAGTGGAGTTTGGAGTGTGACTGTTTGAGGTTGTGGACAGGTGTCTTTCATAATGATAACAAGTTCAAACAGGTGCCATTAATACAGGTAACGAGTGGAGGACAGAGGAGCCTCTTAAAGAAGAGGTTACAGGTCTGTGAGAGCCAGAAATCTTGCTTGTTTGTAGGTGACCAAATACTTATTTTCCACCATAATTTGCAAATAAATTCATTCAATTACAGGCCTCTCTCATCTTTTTAAGTGTGAGAACTTGCACAGTTGGTGGCTGACTAAATACTTTTTTCCCCCACTGTAGTAAAGAGCACTTCATTTAATATAACAGGCTTTTAAAATTAAATATTGGTGCACAATTTCTACTTAAAGTATCAATGGGACCAAAAGGCACTTATTTTGTGGAATGACCCAGAAACAGTGGGGTCCCTTAGCAACCGTTAATTATCATTCAGCTGAGTCTGATGCTAGATTCAGAGCTCTACTCCAGCCTGTTGGAGAAGTAGGAGATGAGAGGAGAACTCTCCTAATTGGCTCTGCTGTCTGCAGGGTCCGTCATTGCTTGTTTGTAGGTGACCAAATACTTATTTTCCACCATAATTTGAAAATAAATTCATTAATAATCCTACAATGTGATTTTCTGGATTTTTATTTCCTCAATTTGTCTGTCATAGTTGACGTGTACCTATGATGAAAATTACAGGCCTCTCTCATCTTTTTAAGTGGGAGAACTTGCACAATTGGTGGCTGACTAAATACATTTTTACCCCACTGTATACCATACGAAACGTAACATATCATACTAAAGGGAGGGAGAAACATTTCAGTTTACTATGTTACGTCTACCCCTGAGTCCAGGTTGGTCACCACAGCCAGCACAAAGAAAACATTACACAAGCTGGATAAAGAAAATACATTATTTACTAGAAAAATAACTGAAATATGCATACAGAGTGGTAGTATTGAATTGAGCCAGGGAAAAGTCCTGCTGTTGCTCTTTTGTGAAGGGTTACAATGCCAACTGATAATGTCAACTCTTTTGTAGAGCTGAGGGGGAAAGGAGGGATGGAGATGGAGAGATGACGAAATGGGCAACATTACATTTAGTCATTAGTGTCCAAGGTTACCAAGATAGTCTTTGACATGGACACTGGGGCACACACACTCATACATGGACTCATACTCAGCACATACTTCTCGCTCTCTCGCTCGCATTCTCTCTCTCTCGCTCGCGTTCTCTCTCTCTCGCTCGCGTTCTCTCTCTCTCTATCCTCTCTCTCTTTTTCTCTTCTCTCTCTTTCTCTCTCCCTTTCTATCCCCTCTCTGTCTTTCTCTCTCCCCTCTCTCCGTTTCTCTCTCTCCCCTCTCTCGATCTTTCTATCCTTTCTCTCTCTCTCACTCTCTCTTTCTCTCCCTTTCAATTCAATTTCAATTCAATTTAAGGTTTTTATTGACATGGGAAACATATGTTTACATTGCCAAAGCAAGTGAAATAGATAATAACAAGTGGCCACCATGGATTCTACATTTTAAGACACTCTCTAAATTATCAGTCGCAAAGAATATGAACTCTACCTTTTGGGTTTTGTGTTGCTGTCCTGGGGCTCTGTGGGGTCTGTTTGTGTTTGTGAACAGAGCCCCAGGACCAGCTTGCTTAGGGGACTCTTCTCCAGGTTCATCGCTCTGTAGGTGATGGCTTTGTTATGGAAGGTTTGGGAATCGCTTCCTTTTAGGTGGTTGTAGAATTTAACGGCTCTTTTCTGGATTTTGATAATTAGTGGGTATCGGCCTAATTCTGCTCTGCATGCATTATTTGGTGTTTTACGTTGTACACAGAGGATATTTTTGCAGAGTTCTGCATGCAGAGTCTCAATTTGGTGTTTGTCCCATTTTGTGAATTCTTGGTTGGTAAGCGGAACCCAGACCTCACAACCATAAAGGGCAATGGGTTCTATAACTGATTCAAGTATTTTTAGCCAGATCCTAATTGGTATGTAGAATTTTATGTTCCTTTTGATGGCATAGAAGGCTGTTCTTGCCTTGTCTCTCAGATCGTTCACAGCTTTGTGGAAGTTACCTGTGGCGCTGATGTTTAGGCTGAGGTATGTATAGTTTTTGTCTGCTCTAGGGCAACGGTGTCTAGATGGAATTTGTATTTGTGGTCCTGGCAACTGGACCTTTGGAACACCATTATTTTTGTCTTAGTGAGATTTCTCTCTCTCTCTCTCTCTCTCTCTCTCTCTCTCTCTCTCTCTCTCTCTCTCTCTCTCTCTCTCTCTCCCTCTCCCTCTCCCTCTCCCTCTCTCTCATTCTATCCCCTCTATCTGTATCTCTCTCTCTCTCTCCCTTTCTCTCTCTCTCTCTCTCTCTCTCTCTCTCTCTCTCTCTCTCTCTCTCTCTCCCTTTCTCTCTCTCTCTCTCTTTCTATCCTCAATCTCTCGCTCTGTCTCTCTCTCTCAGTCTCTCTTGTTCTGTCACACATACATATTTATACAGATACATTATTGTGGGCTTTCTCTGCTTTTACACATCCTTCCTGTGTGCTGTGATCTATCCCAGCTTAAGTCTTCTCTATCTCTCTCTCATTCTCTTCTCGGAACGTCGGTTCTCAGAATTTATAGAATTTCCAGTATTCTAGCCGGCAATAACAGGAACAGATAGTCTGGTGTGTATGCGCACGTGTCCATTTACTAGTGTATGTGTGTGTGTGTGTGTGTGTGTATGCGCACGTGTCCATTTACTAGTGTGTGTGTGTGTGCGCGTCTGCCATGTAGGGAAGACCAGAGGAGATGTAGGTCACTGTCGGAGCTAGAAACACAAACATTTTGCTACACCCGCAATAACATCTGCTAAACGTGTATGTGACGAATACAATTTAATTTGATTTGAGGTCTGGGGAGATATTTATTTTTAACCAGCAGCAGGGATAAGCACTGACCACAGAAAACTTGTTGTCAAAAGTGTTGTTTATGTCCATGTGAGTTACGACTGGACAGCTACAGTATTGACCTGTTTCTACTGACCTACAGATTGATAATAGAAAACTGGGTAGGGGGTGGCACTGGGGGGTCTCTGTAAAAAAGGTTTCAAACTCAGTGACCAATGCATGTTATGCCACTAGACTTACGAAACAGGATGTTTTTTAGTTCTTCAGAGGCCGGAAGTAATCGTCACCCAACGTTTTTTGTTAAAAGCATAAACTGCACCTTAATAACACATGACAGCTTGTGTAGATGGTAACAAAAGTAAAAATGGGCCACAGCCTTCAATGTCACTTATCTACCATATTATCATGGTATCAGGTACGGCCAGGAGTTTTGCAGCTCCTTCAGGGTTATCTTTGGTCTCTTTGTTGCCTCTCTGATTAATGCCCTCCTTGCCTAGTCCGACTATTTTGTGTATGTCCATTAGATGAAATCCAAATGAAAATCAATTTAAATTACAGGTTGTAATTCAACAAAATAGGAAAAATGCCAAGGGGGATGAATACTTTTGCAAGGCACTGTATACAGTGTGGCCAATATACCACAGCTAAGGGCTGTATCCAGGCACTCCGCGTTGCGTCGTGCATAAGAACAGCCCTTAGCTGTGGTATATTGGCCATATACCACACCCCCTCGTGCATTGTTGCTTAAATATAGGATGAAAAATATTTTTTACGTTTCTACGTGGAAATGTTAATGCAATTTCAATGTCTACATAGTTCTGATAATTATGTTGAAAGTAGATTGATGTAACAACCTGTTAGTCAGGTTAAGTCAATGTATTTAAGTTGAAGTTTTACCCTAATTTCAATGTTTAAAATGCTGGTTGAAATTAGATGAAAACAGTACTGGTTGATCACTTTTTTCAAATCCAATGCATTTTCCACGTTGATTCCACGTCACAATACGTTGACTTGACAAATTACGTTGAAACAATGTTGATTCAACCAGTGTGTGCCCAGTGTGTTGACTATACTCTAGCGTGTTGACTATACTCTAGCGTGTTGACTACTCTAGCGTGTTGACTACTCTAGCGTGTTGGCTCTACTCTAGCGTGTTGGCTCTACTCTAGCGTGTTGGCTCTACTCTAGCGTGTTGACTATACTCTAGCGTGTTGACTATACTCTAGCGTGTTGACTACTCTAGCGTGTTGACTACTCTAGCGTGTTGACTACTCTAGCGTGTTGACTACTCTAGCGTGTTCGCTCTTCTCTAGCGTGTTCGCTCTACTCTAGCATGTTGACTATACTCTAGCGTGTTGACTACTCTAGCGTGTTGACTACTCTAGTGTGTTCGCTCTACTCTAGCGTGTTGACTCTTCTCTAGCGTGTTGGCTCTACTCTAGCGTGTTGACTATTCTCTAGCGTGTTGGCTCTACTCTAGCATGTTGGCTCTACTCTAGCGTGTTGACTCTTCTCTAGCGTGTTGGCTCTACTCTAGCGTGTTGACTATTCTCTAGCGTGTTGGCTCTACTCTAGCGTGTTGACTCTTCTCTAGCGTGTTGGCTCTACTCTAGCGTGTTGGCTCTACTCTAGCATGTTGACTCTTCTCTAGCGTGTTGGCTCTACTCTAGCATGTTGACTCTGCTCTAGCGTGTTGGCTCTACTCTAGCATGTTGGCTCTGCTCTAGCGTGTTCGCTCTACTCTAGCATGTTGACTCTAATCTAGCGTGTTGACTCTACTCTAACGTGTTGGCTCTACTCTAGCGTGTTGACTCTTCTCTAGCGTGTTGGCTCTACTCTAGCATGTTGACTCTGCTCTAGCGTGTTGGCTCTACTCTAGCGTGTTGACTCTGCTCTAGCGTGTTGGCTCTACTCTAGCGTGTTGACTTCTCTAGCGTGTTTGCTCTACTCTAGCGTGTTGACTCTAATCTAGCGTGTTGACTCTACTCTAACGTGTTCTCTACTCTAGCGTGTTGACTACTCTAGCGCGTTGTTTCTTACATGTGAGGATGACCTCAGAACACTGTTATCCTCCATCAGAGAATGACCAAAGACAGCTAAAAGCCTCTGTAGTTTCTACAGATCGAAAGAATTTAAGCAAACCACCATACAAACAAAGAAAATAATGTAGCATCCTGCTTTTTCGTTCGTTCGTTCGTTCTTTCTTTAATTCATTAATTAATTCAAGCAGAACAATGTTCCCTCACAAGTTCAACATGCACTGAACCTTTGCCTATCATATTCCTGTTCCTGATTAACTGTCCTCTCCTCTCCCTGGTAGGAGGTCAAGTCTGGAGTTGAGGAGAGCCGTGCGCTGCGTAGCCGGATCCACCTGTCTGAGGCAGCACAGAAACAGGCCAGAGGGATGGAGATGGATTATGAGGAAGTCATCCATCTCCTGGAGGCTGAGATAGCTGAGCTCAAGACCCAGAGGACAGTGCAGCCCGGCCAGTCCAGCCAGGCTAAGGTGACACAGACTGGGTCTCAAATCATACCCTATAATCCCTATAAACTGTAGTGCACTACTTGTGACCAGAGCCACTATTATCCATATAGTGCACTACTTGTGACCAGAACCAATACCCTATACACTTTTGAACAGTGCTATTATTATTCTTGTAGTTCACTACTGTGGGCCATATGAGCAGCAGAACTGTGGACCTCCTCTCTTCTCTTACTGTCTTCTCTCTTTCTGTTTGTGTGTTGTGGGGCCTATAAACCCCTGCCCAGTCTGAGCTAACAGACTACACTACATTCCCCTGTTGGAATGAATAACAGTCTACTCCTCGACTGCATGTATTATTAACTTGGTGTAATGCAGGGATGAGCGACCCGCGGCTCCCCTTTTGTAGGCCCGCAGTTGGTAGAGCGTGGCGCTTGCAATGCCAGGGGTTGTGGGTTCGATTCCCACGGGGGGCCAGTATGAAAAATGTATGCACTCACTAACTGTAAGTCGCTCTGGATAAGAGCGTCTGCTAAATGACTAAAATGTAAAATGTAAATGTAAAATTTCCAAAAACGACTGTTGCGAGTTAGAATAGTAGAATACACCAGGTGCAATTTTGAAATTTGGTTGTGCATCAGCAGTTTTTCTCTTGTTATGTCAGTCACTGACAGTCACTCAATTAGCCCATGTTTTAGATTGGTAAGTTAGTCTAGTCAGTTATCTAAACTTGTAGTAATCATAGTCGAATTACTGACCGGGGGGCCCCCCATTGATTTTGTTAGTCACTCTCACTCAGATATCATATTAAAAACTGCAAACATTCCCCTGGCGAAATGTGTAGAATTGTAGCAAACTAGCTCTAAAACTGCAAGATTTCCTCTATGCCCATGGCAAAATGTGTAGAATTGCAGAAAATGAACTCTAAAACTTTACATTTTCCTCTTTGCTGTCTAGAGGGGGGCCAGTAAAATGTTTTGCTTGCTAGACTGGCACTGACTGCATGTGTGGGTATGGATGTGGGTACGCAGACCCGCAAGCCACTGACACATTTCTTCAGCCTCACCTTCTCCACTGCGGTTTTGTCGATGTGAATAGGGGCGTGCTCTCTCTGTTCTCTCCTGAAGTTCACAATCAGCTCCTTCGTTTTGTTGACGTTGAGGCAGAGGTTATTTTCCTGGCACCACTCCGCCAGGGCCCTCACCTCCTCCCTGTAGGCTGTCTCGTCATTGTTGGTAATCAGGCCTACTACTGTTGTGTCGTCTGCAAACTTGATGATTGAGTTGGACGCGTTCGTGGCCACGCAGTCATGGGTGAACATGGAGTACAGGAGGGGGCTGAGCACGCACCCTTGTGGGGCCCCTGTGTTGAGGATCAGCATAGTGGAGGTGTTGTTTCCTAACTTCACCACCTGGGGGCGGCCTGTCAGGATGTCCAGGACCCAGTTGCGGGGTACAGACCCAGGGCCCCGAGCTTAATGATGAGCTTGGAGGGTACTATGGTGTTGAAGGCTGATCTATAATCAATGAACAGCATTCTTACATAGGTATTCCTATGTAAGAATGGGCAGTGTGCAGTGCAATGGCGATTGCATCATCTGTGGATCTATTGGGGCGGTATGCAAATTGAAGTGGGTCTAGGGTGTCAGATAAGGTGGAGGTGATATGATCCTTAACTAGCCTCTCAAAGCACTTCATGATGACAGAAGTGAGTGCTATGGGGCGATAGTCATTTAGTTCAGTTACCTTTGCTTTTTTGGGTACAGGAACAATGGTGGACATCTTGAAGCATGTGGGGACAGCAGACTGGGATAGGGAGAGATTGAATATGTCCGTAAACACTCCAGCCAGCTGGTATGCGCAAGCTCTGAGGACGCGGCTAGGTATACCGTCTGGACCGGCAGCCTTGCGAGGGTTAACACGCTTAAATGTCTTACTCACGTCGGCCACGGAGAACGAGAGCCCACAGTCCTTGGGAGCGGACCGCGTTGGTGTTACTGTGTTATCGTCAAAGCGGGCGAAGAAGGTGTTTAACTTGTCCGGGAGCAAGATGTCGTTGTCCGCGACGTGGCTGGTTTTCCCTTTGTAATCCGTGATTGTCTGTAGACCCTGCCACATACGTCTCATGTCTGAGCCATTGAATTGTGACTCCACTTTGTCTCTGTACTGACGTTTTGCCTGTGTGATTGCCTTACGGAGGGAATAATTACACTGTTTGTATTCAACCATATTCCCAGTCACTTTGCCGTGGTTAAATGCGGTAGTTCGCGCTTTCAGTTTTGCGCGAATGCTGCCATCTATCCACGGTTTTTGGTTTGGGTAGGTTTTAATAGTCACAGTGGGAACAACATCCCCTATACACTTCCTGAAGAACTCAGTCACCGTGTCCGTGTATACGTCAATGTTATTCTCAGAGGCAACCCGGAACATATCCCAGTCCGCGTGATCAAAACAATCTTGAAGCATGGATTCTGATTGGTCAGACCAGCGTTGAATAGATCTTCGCACGGGTACTTCCTGTTTGAGTTTCTGCCTATAAGAAGGGAGGAGCAGAATGGAGTCATGATCTGATTTTCCGAAGGGAGGGCGGGGGAGGGCCTTGTAGCCATCCCAGAAGGGAGGGTATCAATGGTCGAGAGTTTTTGTAGCGCGAGTACTACAGGCAATGTGTTGATAGAACTTTGGTAGCGTTTTACTCAAATTTGCTTTGTTAAAATCCCCAGCTACAATAAATGCGGCCTCAGGATATGTGGTTTCCAGTTTGCACAAAGTCCAGAGTAGTTCCTTGAGGGCCGTTGTGGTATCGGCTTGAGGGGAATATACGCGGCTGTGACTATAACCGAAGATAATTATCTTGGGAGGTAATACGGTCGACATTTGATTGTGAGATATTCTAGGTGAGGTGAACAAAAGGACTTGAGTTTCTGTATGTTATCACAATCACACCATGAGTAGTTAATCATGAAACATACACCACCGCCTTTCTTCTTCCCGGAGAGTTCTTTATTCCTGTCTGTGCGATGTACTGAGAACCCAGCTGGCTGTATGGACGGGGACAGTGTATCCGGAGAGAGCCATGATTCCGTGACATAGAATATGTTACAGTCCCTGATGTCTCTCTGGAAGGAGATCCTCGCCCTGAGCTCATCTACTTTATTGTCCAAGGACTGAACATTAGCGAGTAAAATACTTGGAAGCGGTGGATGGTGTGCACGCCTCCTGAGTCGGACTAGAAGTCCACTCTGAATACATCTTTCTGGTCGTAATGCTGGTGAGTTACCGCTGCTCTGATATCCAAAAGTTATTTCCGGATGTATGTAATAATACAAAAAACGTACTAGGCTAATAATGTAAGAAATAACACACAAAAAAACAAAATACTGCAAAGTTGCTTAGGAGCTAGAAGCAGAGCTTCCATGTCTGTCGGCGCCATCTTCCAGGTTCCTCCCTCTCCCCTGTGCTGCTAGGTAAAGTCCGCTCCAGGTTCCTCCCTCCCCCCTGTGCTGCTAAGCCATTCAGTAAATTCCAAGCTGATGACCTAATCTCTGTGTTGTTGTCCTTCCTGATAGGATGAGACAGAGGAGCTGAAGAAGAGAGTGGCCGTTCTGGAGTGTCAACTAAGGAAGTACGAAGGGGCCAAAAAGGGCTTTGAGGTGTCCATTGGTAAACTGCTCAACTTCGTGGAGGTACAGTGCCTAGTGAAAGTTTACACACCCCTTGCACAGTCTTCACATTTTGCGTCCTTAATATGACATCTAAGAATGCATGCTATTTTTTTTTTTTTTTTTTGGGGGGGGGGGTCGATGTACTCAACCTTCTCTGCATTTCCAAAGTGAAAGAAAAACTATAGAACATTTTCCAAATTAATAAAAAATCTAAAGCGAAGTTGTCTTGATTGCGTATGTTTTCACATCCCAGAGTTCATACTTGGGGGCTAAGGAACGAAAACACTGCCTGGTCTGAGAAATCCCGGTTCCTGCTGTTTCACATTAATGGGAGGACTAGGGTATGGAGTTAACCACATAAGTATATGCATCCATCATGCCGCGTGTCAACATGCAGACTGGTTGTGATGGTGTGAGGTGTGTTTTCATGGCCCCTTGATAAAAGTGGAGCAACGTTTGAATGCCACAGGATATCTGAACATCATTGGCAATCAGGTGCATCCCTTCATGGCAGCAGTGTATCCATCTGCAAATAGATTCTTTTCAGCAGGATCATGCCACAAGGCTAGGATGGTCGAGGAATGGTTCCACGAACATGACAGTGAATTCAGCTTACTGCAGTGGCCTGCCCAGTCACCAGATCTCAATACAATTGAGCATCTGTGGGATTAGATGGAACGAGCTATTCGGAGTAGAGATCCACTACCAGCCAACTTGACACCACTGTGGGAAGCGTTGGAGTCAACATGGACTAGCGTCCCTGTGGAACGCTTTCAACACCTTGTAGAATCCATGCCCGACGAATTAAGGCTGTTCTGAGGGTAAAACTCAAAACTCAATATTAAGAAGGTTTTCCTAATGTTTTGTACATCTGTTGTTTTTGTCAAAATTGCTCAACTTCAGTCAATTTGTTTGGGAGGCATTAATGGACAGCAATATTGAAACTTTGTCTCTGATTTTCAAGCAGATTTAAGAAAGGACTGAAATATAAAGACCAACTGAAATTAGCATCTACATCTCTGAATAATGACAAGCTGATAAATAGCAGGCCTGGGTTCAAATACATGCTTATTTAAATGTTTGTAATTGAAATACTTATTTTCTGTGTATTTGAGTATTTTCAAATAATGTAGCCAAATCAACTACTTCTATTTGAATACTATTTAAAACTATTTTCAAATACATGTTTCCAAAAACATTTCAAATACCTTCCAGGACCAAACAGACCTGGGTTTGATGGAAGTGTTTTAATATTTGTATTTGGAAAGAAAAGCGTGTCTGTGTATTTGAGTATTTTAAATACATGCCAATACTTTCCAACTGTATTTCGAAATACATTTCTAAATATTCAAAATAAAAAAATATCAAGTACTTACTTCGAAATGTATGTGAATATAATTGAAATACCTTAAATGGTATTTGAACCCAGGTCTGATAAACAGGGTTGTAGTGTTTAGAAATGTGGTCTCATCGGATGCGTCCCAAATTGCATCCTATTCTCTTTATAGTGCACTACTTTTGACCAGAGTATGGGTCCTGGTCAAAAGTAGTGCACCATATAGGAAATAGAGTGTTGGAGACACAGCTGTCAACTCAAATAATACTAATATTGTAATTCATTCCCATTCAGAATGTCCAAGACTTCCTCATTGAAAATCAAGGTCCTGTGAAGAGTTACAGGTAAGAATGTGTATTGTGCTCAGTATTCTAATGAATAGAGTGAGTAATAATACAATGTCTGCCTCCGTCCTTTCCCTTTCAAAAGCCAGATGTCTTTCTGAGTATCTCATTCATTCAGTGGATACAGGAAACCGTTAATGGGTTATGGTGACATTAGATTGTGGCGAGTGATGCTCAAAAAGACGACGTGCCATTTAACTTGTTGCTAGTAGCAACAGTTGTCAGACACAGCAGAGCTCTCAGACCAAGTCTACACACTCCTAATTGTAAAGACAAGTATAAAAGCTATTTTTTTGTTTTAAAACAGACAATTTTTCCTTAACCTTTTCAGTTAACGATACAGTATGTTATTCTGTACAATCCCATCAGCCTTACTAAGCTGTGTGTCTATAAAGACCCAATTTGTAAGACCTCCTGTAGCTTCCCTTCGTGTATGTGTGTGTCTGTACGCAAGTGTGTGCGCGTGAGTGTGTGTGTGTGTGTGTGTGTCTAACAGTCTCTAACAAGTTCCAATCTCGAAGACCTCCTGCAGCTTTCCTGTGTGTGTATGCGTGTCTTCATCTATCCGTGTGTGTCTGTCTGTCTGTGTGTGTGTGTGTGTGTGTGTGTGTGTGTGCATACGCTTGACCCAGACACCTCTGCAGGACCCATGTCGTAGGTAGGTGTGTAATGACGGACCCTGCAGACAGCAGAGCCAATTAGGAGAGTTCTCCTCTCATCTCCTACTTCTCCAACAGGCTGGAGTAGAGCTCTGAATCTAGCATCAGACTCAGCTGAATGATAATTAACGGTTGCTAAGGGACCCCACTGTTTCTGGGTCATTCCACAAAATGAGTGCCTTTTGGTCCCTTTGATATTTTATGTAGAAATTGTGCACCAATATTTAATTTTAAAAGCCTTTTATATTAAATGAAGTGCTTTTTACTACAGTGGGGGAAAAAAGTATTTAGTCAGCCACCAATTGTGCAAGTTCTCCCACTTAAAAAGATGAGAGAGGCCTGTAATTGAATGAATTTATTTGCAAATTATGGTGGAAAATAAGTATTTGGTCACATACAAACAAGCAAGATTTCTGGCTCTCACAGACCTGTAACCTCTTCTTTAAGAGGCTCCTCTGTCCTCCACTCGTTACCTGTATTAATGGCACCTGTTTGAACTTGTTATCAGTATGAAAGACACCTGTCCACAACCTCAAACAGTCACACTCCAAACTCCACTATGGCCAAGACCAAAGAGCTGTCAAAGGACACCAGAAACAAAATTGTAGACCTGCACCAGGCTGGGAAGACTGAATCTGCAATAGGTAAGTAGCTTGGTTTAAAGAAATCAACTGTGGGAGCAATTATTAGGAAATGGAAGACATACAAGACCACTGATAATCTCCCTCGATCTGGGGCTCCACGCAAGATCTCAAACCGTGGGGTCAAAATGATCACAAGAACGGTGAGCAAAAATCCCAGAACCACACGGGGGGACCTAGTGAATGACCTGCAGAGAGCTGGGACCAAAGTAACAAAGCCTACCATCAGTAACACACTACGCCGCCAGGGACTCAAATCCTGCAGTGCCAGACGTGTCCCCGTGCTTAAGCCAGTACATGTCCAGGCCCGTCTGAAGTTTGCTAGAGTGCATTTGGGATGATCCAGAAGAGGATTGGGAGAATGTCATATGGTCAGATGAAACCAAAATATAACTTTTTGGTAAAAACTCAACTCGTCGTGTTTGGAGGACAAAGAATGCTGAGTTGCATCCAAAGAACACCATACCTACTGTGAAGCATGGGGGTGGAAACATCATGCTTTGGGGCTGTTTTTCTGCAAAGGGACCAGGACGACTGATCCGTGTAAAGGAAAGAATGAATGGGGCCATGTATCGTGAGATTTTGAGTGAAAACCTCCTTCCATCAGCAAGGGCATTGAAGATGAAACGTGGCTGGGTCTTTCAGCATGACAATGATCCCAAACACACCGCCCGGGCAACGAAGGAGTGGCTTCGTAAGAAGCATTTCATGGTCCTGGAGTGGCCTAGCCAGTCTCCAGATCTCAACCCCATAGAAAATCTTTGGAGGGAGTTGAAAGTCCGTGTTGCCCAGCGACAGCCCCAAAACATCACTGCTCTAGAGGAGATTTGCATGGAGGAATGGGCCAAAATACCAGCAACAGTGTGTGAAAACCTTGTGAAGACTTACATAAAACGTTTGACCTGTGTCATTGCCAACAAAGGGTATATAACAAAGTATTGAGAAACTTTTGTTATTGACCAAATACTTATTTTCCACCATAATTTGCAAATAAATTCATTAAAAATCCTACAATGTGATTTTCTGGAATTATTTTTCTCATTTTGTCTGTCATAGTTGACGTGTACCTATGATGAAAATTTCAGGCCTCTCTCATCTTTTTAAGTGGGAGAACTTGCACAATTGGTGGCTGACTAAATACTTTTTCCCACTGTATATACCACATGGAGAATTCAATAAATCCGTTTTTTTTATAAGAATAAAGGCTTGCTTAAGTACCAAAATGTCCCTCTGTCAAACCTGTGTCACTTCTAGGAAGATTTCAACCCACTTAATCCCAACATTACTCCCAAGTTCTACCGTCATTGTAAAGCCTTAGATAGTTTGTTGAATTGACAGTAATTTCTGAAGATTAATATTTATTTAATGTGATTAGTGATTAATTTACATCTGTCCCTAATTTTAAGGTCCACCCTGTTACGTGAACTGAACTCTCGTTTTAATATGGTGAAACTATTCCTTTTTAAATATTCTAAGGAAACATTGAACATCTAATAGTCAAATCATAGAGTAAAAGCAGGTGAGCTGGTTCTACTATCTTTTACAATTTTAAGTGGGTCGAGCATAACAAAGATAGACAGGCTAGAAATGTTTTACCAATTTCTTTTTTTGGGGTGAAGTTTACATTCAATTGCCACTCCCTGTTGCACACAACAAGCGTCCATTCCCCCTGTCACAAGGGGATTTATGGCTGATTTAACAATAATTAGTCAACCCTGTTATGGTCAACCCTGTTACTTTAACTGGCACTTACTATGGTCATTTTTGTATTTAACCTCTTGAGATGGGAAAACATATATATATTTTTTAAAGATGAACATGTGCTCTTTGTGACGGAATGTTAAAATTAGATTAAATCAAACAATTTTTTATTTTATTTTTACCAAGTTACAGTTCTTAAAAGGCACCGAATTGGTGGAATTAGCTTTTTTATTACTGCCTGGTTATAAAACATCCATCTCTGACATTATATAAGGCCATATAATGAGATGAGATATTATATGTTTAAAACCGTTTTTCTGACTGAGAAATTTACATTTTTCTTCCCAGCATAATCAATACATATAATGATTAAGGCCAGGAGTTTTTCTGACCATGTGACCTGACCTGGAAAAACTCCTGGCCGTATCTGATATACCATGATAATACAGTAGGTAACTGACATTGAAGGCTCAGATGTGCTGTTGCCCATTTGTACTTTTGTTACCATCTACACAAACTGTAGCGTGATACTGATGTGCAGTTTGTGTAGTTTTTAACAAAAACCGTTGGGTGAAGATTAGTTCTGGCCTTCTGAAGACCTAAAAAAATGTCCTGTTTCATAAGTCTGACTCTGTAACATGCATTAGTTTGTGTCATTGAGTTCGAAAACCTTTTTTACAGAGACCCCCTGTCCTACCCCCTACCCAGTGTTCTATTATCAATCTGCAGGTCAGTAGAAAACCTCAATATAGCTGTCCAGTGAAAATCTCACATGGATTTGTGACATAACTGTCTCACACCCATTCACATGATATTATACAGTGTATATATACACTGCTCAAAAAAATAAAGGGAACACTAAAATAACACATCCTAGATCTGAATGAATGAAATAATCTTATTAAATACTTTTTTCTTTACATAGTTGAATGTGCTGACAACAAAATCACACAAAAATTATCAATGGAAATCAAATGTATCAACCCATGGAGGTCTGGATTTGGAGTCACACTCAAAATTAAAGTGGAAAACCACACTACAGGCTGATCCAACATTGATGTAATGTCCTTAAAATAAGTCAAAATGAGGCTCAGTAGTGTGTGTGGCCTCCACGTGCCTGTATGACCTCCCTACAACGCCTGGGCATGCTCCTGATGAGGTGGCGGGTGGTCTCCTGAGGGATCTCCTCCCAGACCTGGACTTTAAAGCATCCGCCAACTCCTGGACAGTCTGTGGTGCAACGTGGCGTTGGTGGATGGAGCGAGACATGATGTCCCAGATGTGCTCAATTGGATTCAGGTCTGGGGAACGGGCGGGCCAGTCCATAGCATCAATGCCTTCCTATTGCAGGAACTGCTGACACACTACAGCCACATGAGGTCTAGCATTGTCTTGCATTAGGAGGAACCCAGGGCCAACCGCACCAGCATATGGTCTCACAAGGGGTCTGAGAATCTCATCTCGGTACCTAATGGCAGTCAGGCTACCTCTGGCGAGCACATGGAGGGCTGTGCGGCCCCCCAAAGAAATGCCACCCCACACCATGACTGACCCACCGCCAAACCGGTCATGCTGGAGGATGTTGCAGGCAGCAGAACATTCTCCACGGCGTCTCCAGACTCTGTCACGTCTGTCACATGTGCTCAGTGTGAACCTGCTTTCATCTGTGAAGAGCACAGGGCGCCAGTGGCGAATTTGCCAATCTTGGTGTTCTCTGGCAAATGCCAAACGTCTTGCAAGGTGTTGGGCTGTAAGCACAACCCCCACCTGTGGACGTCGGGCCCTCATACCACCCTCATGGAGTCTGTTTCTGACCGTTTGAGCAGACACATGCACATTTGTGGCCTGCTGGAGGTCATTTTGCAGGGCTCTGGCAGTGCTCCTCCTGCTCCTCCTTGCACAAAGGCGGAAGTAGCGGTCCTGCTGCTGGGTTGTTGCCCTCCTACGGCCTCCTCCACGTCTCCTGATGTACTGGCCTGTCTCCTGGTAGCGCCTCCATGCTCTGGACACTACGCTGACAGACACAGCAAACCTTCTTGCCACAGCTCGCATTGATGTGCCATCCTGGATGAGCTGCACTACCTGAGCCACTTGTGTGGGTTGTAGACTCCGTCTCATGCTACCACTAGAGTGAAAGCACCGCCAGCATTCAAAAGTGACCAAAACATCAGCCAGGAAGCATAGGAACTGAGAAGTGGTCTGTGGTCACCACCTGCAGAACCACTCCTTTATTGGGGGTGTCTTGCTAATTGCCTATAATTTCCACCTGTTGTCTATTCCATTTCTACAACAGCATGTGAAATCTATTGTCAATCAGTGTTGCTTCCTAAGTGGACAGTTTGATTTCACAGAAGTGTGATTGACTTGGAGTTACATTGTGTTGTTTAAGTGTTCCCTTTATTTTTTTGAGCAGTGTATATAAAAAAATTTGTACCTCCATTTCGTATGATATGTTACAAATGGTCCAGTGGTTGTACAGTATCATACCTCTTCTTGCGTACAAGCATTTCGTTGCACCCGCTATAACATCTGCTAAACTGTGTATGTGACCAATAATCTTGGATTTGTTAGCATTTGTGGCAAAGGTTAGCTTAGCATTTGTGGCTAACTTTAACTAGGTTAAGAGTTAGTGTAAGGGTTAGCTAACATGCTAAATACTTCCAAAACACTTTTGGTTGTGGTTAGTTAAAGTTAGGGTTATGCTAAAATTGTCCCCGACACGATTCTAATTCGAAACCTCCCTGCTTTTGTTTCTGTCTTAAGTAACCAGACCATTTGTAACATACACTATGTGACCAAAAGTATGTGGACACCTGCTCGTTGCACATCTCATTCCAAAATCATGGACATTAATATGGAGTTGGTCCCCCCTTTGCTGCTATTACAGCCTCCACTCTTCTGGGAAGGCTTTCCACTAGATGTTGGAACATTGCTGCGGGGACTTGCTTCCATTCAGCCACAAGAGCATTAGTGAGGTCGGGCACGGATGTTGGGTGATTAAAGTCCCAAAAGTGTTCGATGGCATTTGAGGTCAGGGCTCTGTGTAGGCCAGTCAAGTTCTTCCACACCGATCTCGACAACCATTTCTGTATGGACCTCGCTTTGTGCACAGGGGGCATTGTCATGTTGAAACATGAAAGGGCCTTCCCCAAACTGTTGCCACAAAGTTGGAAGCACAGAATTGCCTAGAATATCATTTTATGCTGTAGCGTTAAGATTTCCCTTCACTGGAACTAAGGGGCCTAGCCCGAACCATGGAAAACAGCCCCAGACCATTATTCCTCTTACACCAAACTTTACAGTTGGCACTATGCGTTGGGGCAGGTAGCGTTCTCCTGGCATCCGCCAAAGCGCTGTTCTGCCTTCTTAACAACACTATCAAGAAGGCAGGTCGTACAGGCCCTAGTTTTGTCGCTCCTGGACTACTGTTCAGTCATGTGGTCAGGTGCCACAAAGAGGGACTTAGGAAAATTACAACTGGCTCAGGACAGGGCAGCACCGCTGGCCCTTAAATGTACACGGAGAGCTAACATTAATATTATGCATGTAAATCTCTCATGGCTCAAAGTGGAAGAGAGATTGACTTCATCACTACTTGTTTTTGTAAGAAGTGTTGACAAGCTGAATGCACCAAGCTGTCTGTTTAAACTACTAGCACACAGCTCGGACACCCATGCATACCCCACAAGACATGCCACCAGAGGTGTCTTCACAGTCACCAAGTCCAGAACAGACTATGGGAGGCGCACAGTACTACATAGAGCTATGACTACATGGAACTCTATTCCACATCAGGTAACTGATGCAAGCAGTATAAACAGATTTAAAAAACAGCAAAAAATACACCTTATGGAACAACGGGTACTGTGAAGAGATACACACACACACACACACACACAGGTACAGACACACTAGCACACAAACGCTAGCACACACACTCTACACACACGTACATTGTAATATTGTTGTACGGCGGTATTATACATTTTGTATTGTAGATATGTAGTGGTGTAATAATGTTATATGATGTACTGTTTTATATTTTGTTGTGATGTAATCCTTCACTGGATCAGTCTGAAACGTTGCACACACAATGCTGCCATCTTCTGGACAAAATCTAAATTACATCTAGATTTCTATATCACTGTCTGGCCTTTTTCTTGCGTTTCAAAGCTGATGCAACAAACAAAAAAATATAAAACGCATGTTTTTATGTTTGTATTATCTTTTAACGAGATCTTATGTGTTATATTCTCCTACATTAATTTCATATTTCCACAAACTTCAAAGTGTTTCCTTTCAAATGATACCAAGAATATGCATATCGTTGCTTCAGGTCCTGAGCTACAGGCAGTTAGATTTGGGTATGTCATTTTAGGCGAAAATTGAAAAAAACGTTAATGTGTTTGGACCCCAGGAAGAGTAGGTGCTGCCTTGGCAGGAACTAATGGGGATCCCTAATAAATACAACTACAAACCCAGATTCGTCCGTCAGACTGCCAGATGGTGAAGCGTGATTCATCACTCAGAGAACGCGTTTCCACTGCTCCAGAGTCCAATGGCGGTGAGCTTTACACTACTCCAGCCGACGCTTGACATTGCACATGGTGATCTTAGGCTTGTGTGCGGCTGCTCGGCCATGGAAATCCATTTCATGATGCTCCTGACAAACGGTTATTGTGCTGACGTTGCTTCCAGAGGCAGTTTGGAACTCGGTAGTGAGTGTTGCAACCAAGGACAGACGATTTTTACGCGTTACGCCCTTCAGCACTCGGCGATCCAGTTCTGTGAGCTTGTGTGGCCTACCAGTTCACGGCTGAGCCATTGTTGCTCCTAGACGTTTCCACTTCACAATAACAGCACTTACAGTTGACCGGGGCAGCTCTAGCAGGGCAGAAATTTGACGAACTGACTTGCTGGAAAGGTGGCATCCTATGACGGTGCCACGTTGAAAGTCACTGAGCCCTTCAGTAAGGCCATTCTACTGCCAATGTTTGTCTATGGAGATTGCATTGCTGTGTACTCTACTTTATACACCTGTCAGCAACGGGTGTGGCTGAAATAGTCGAATCCACTAATTCGAAGGGGTGTCCACCTACTTTTGTATATATGGTTTATGAATCGGCGGTACCCCAAAAAATGTGTACTATGCTACGTCTAGTCGGAGCCACCAGGCTGGACATAAACAACACTTTTGATAAGATTTCTTCCTAGAACTGCATGTTTTCCTGGCCTCGTAACAGATTAAATGTAGGTTGACATATTGTGTACACCTTGGTAGACAGAGAATGATATCCATTGCTCATTGTCATAATATAATCACTCTATCCATCACTTATAGGCGATAATTATTTTCTCTTTATCTAATATTGATATCGCTCATTAACTGTAGCAATAACAATTCATACAGCAACATAATTTCCATAAATTTAGGTGGCAACCTTGCAGTATTTTCTAGCAACACTATTAAATTGAATTCAGACTATGCACCCGCAATACAACTCTGCTTGTTGTGTTGGGTCACCACACATTTACAGGTGTAACCAATTAACATAAATTAAATTAATGAACTTGAACACTACAACTATTTGTATTTATTTATTTATTTATTATAGTTGTAGATGTAAAGCCATAACACATACATTTTTCCAGCAGCAGATTATGATCGATAATGTCAAAAGCAGCACTGAAGTCTAACAGAAAAGCTCCCACAATCTTCTTATTATCAATTTCTCTCATTTTTTACAATTGAGTAATTTAGCAGACGCTCTTATTCAGAGCGACTTACAGTAAGTGAGTGCATACATTATTTTTTATATACTGGCCCCCGTGGGAATCGAACCCACAAACCTGGCGTTGCAAACTGAGCTACACGGGACTCTCAGCCAATCATCAGTCATTTGTGTAACTGTCGTACATGTTGAATGCCCTTCCCTATAAGCGTGCAGAAAATCTGTTGTTAATTTGTTTACTATGAAATAGCATTATATCTGGTCAAACACATTTTCTTTCAAAAGTTTACTAAGGGTTGGCAAAAGGCTGATTGGTCGGCTGTGTGAGCCGGTAAAGGGTGCATTGCTATTGTTGGGTAGCGGAATGACTTTTGCTTCCCTCCAGGCATGGGGGCACACACTTTCCTGTAGGCTTAGATTGAAGAGATGGCAAATAGCAGTGGCAATATAATCTGCTATCATCCTCAGTAATTTTCCATCCATGTTGTCCGACCCAGGTGGCTTGTCATTGTTGATAGACAACAATAATTTACGGAATTCAAAATTCCAATGCTTGTCTTTCATAATTTGGTCAGTTATGAATGGATGAGTACGTTCAGAGTTTGTTGTTGGCATGTCATGCCTAAGCAGTGGTGTAAAGTACTTAAGTAAAAACTACTTTAAAGTACTACTTAAGTATTTTTGGGGGGTATCTGTACTTTACAATTTTTTTTAACTACTTTTACTTTTACTTAATTATGTACTTTTTATTCCATACATTTTCCCTGACACACAAAAATACTCGTTACATTTTGAATGCTTAGCAGGACAGAAAAATTGTCAAATTTACGCACTTATCAAGAGAACACGTGCCTAAATTTGCTAATCTTGTCAATGAAAAAAATCTATATATTGCCCCCTTGCTATATTGATGTTTACAGCCATGGTTAAAACAGTGTAAAAGTGCTGTCAGCTTGAGAGGTTAACTCTATACCTGTCTGTGTCTCTGCAGCTCCGGTGACGTGAAGGCGGGAGCCTCCTCTCAGCCCCTGGGAGCCCGCGTGGGGAAGAAGTCCCAGTGGACGGCCGTCACACTAGCCGCAGAGGCTAAAGAACTCACACGGACTGTTAGCGCCATTCCGGAGGTGGACTGTAAGTGATCTATCATCTCGACTCGTCGTGTTTCCACTCGACCCGCTGCATGCCTGCATGTTGTCTCTATCCCTGGCTCAGCATGCACATCCAATCAGCTCAACAGACACCGAATCGCCTCCATCGTTTTGAAACCAACCAAAAACCAACTGGATAACAGACACAAAACCAACCAAATTATCTCCATAGTTACTAAGCCAACCAATATCAACCAGCTCAACAGACCTCAAACCACCTAGTTGCTAAGCCAACCAAAACCAACGGGATAACCAAACCAATCAGCTCTACATACACCAAACCAATTTCGTAGTTACCAAGACAACCAAAACCAGCTGGATAACAGACACCAAGCCATCTCTGTAGTTACTATACACATCATCTCAATGGTCATCTTTTACTGGAGCGGCCTGTAAGAAAATGATGGACATCCTTGCACTTATGTATCAGACAACAGAATAAGAGACTGTAAAGCAGCTAAGCAACCTCGAGATGTTCAGTTTCTGTGTCCAGTGGAGTTGAATGAACCAGAGACTGTGTGTAAAGCAACCTCGAGATGTTCAGTTTCTGTGTCCAGTGGAGTTGAATGAACCAGAGACTGTGTGTAAAGCAATCTCGAGATGTTCAGTTTCTGTGTCCAGTGGAGTTGAATGAACCTGGGACTAATTGTTCCATCCATAGTTACTCAAATTTTCTCTGTAGTCATCGTCTAGTGGACGGACAGACTGATCTTTCATGCAACATGAAATGTAATGTTGGAGATGTTCGCAATGTTCGACTTCCTATAGATTTGTGTTTTGAATGAAATAATTGTTTTCAGAATTGTACCAGTGTTTCTAGAAATGTACAATACGAGCTTAGTCAATACAAAAACATAATCATACATACACCTGATCAAGTCACTCGCTAACCATACTGTAGTCCTGGATGTAGTGGCGATGGGATGCAGCCAAGTACATCAAAAGGGGGAAAACTTTCCACATCGGGACCCTCTGTATAGGGACATCAAAACTCCACGGGGCAGGAAGAAGGAAGCGAACAAGATGATTGAGATGAAGAGGGTTTAGATATTGATGTCATCATTACTAACGGGATTCTTCAGGGAAGTACAATATACAGCACCTGCACCAGGAGCCACATGGGAGCCAACCGTTTCAGATTTTTCAATTCAGTTCTAGTCCAGCATTGGGGTCAGGTCGTGAGCAGGGTGAGAAGCAGAGCCATATGTTAAGAGACTTCGGTCAGGTTTCAGAACGGACGCCATGTTAGCGCCATTATTCTCGAAATGTTGTTGATGTAACAATACGAGAGCGCCTCCAACAGTTCCCTCTGAAATGACCTGCTGTAAACAAGCAAAACAGAGCAGTGAATTTAACAGACATTTTTACTGACTAGCATTCGGGACAATGTGTATCCAAGTCGGTGTTGTGGTGTCAACAAATTGCATATCTGCTTTCACTGGACATCTTCATAGGTTTTTAAAACTATCAGAAATAAACAGCACAACGCGGAAGCGTCAATTATCACCTAGCAACGGCTATGGAGGAGAAAGTGGCGCTCTCGGAACGTTCAGCCAGAAACCCCATTGGCCCAACTCTCTATATCGACGACTCTGGTGAGAAGTAATGACATCCGAGGTCACGGTCTCCTGTCTCTAGTTTAACCTCGTCTGATCCTACGAGACTTTCCCCTGACCCCTTGACCCCTCTTGACCTTTCCCAGTCAGAGGTGAAGCAGCCAATCAGCCAGGTGATCTAACTCTCACCCATAGAGATAGACGTTAGGACTCTAGTGCCCAAAAGCCTGTTTTAGCATGGGCAGCGCCATTGAGGACTTTAACCATTTTGAAGTAGTCAACTGGGTGAGACTTCCTATTGGTTAAGGAAGTATCACATAATTCCATCCAGGTCATCAGGAGGGATCAGCCAATTAATTATACTTGTGAGCAAACATTCCATAACTGCAGGTGGCAGTAAATTGCCAACCTTGGCTTTATACCTGTTCAAACAACAAACTCCAGGTGGCAGTATGCAGCCTTTCAGTTTGTTTACCAACTCATAGAAGTAGAAGAAGAATAAAAATGGAGATGGCCTCAATGGCCCTGCCCATACTCTCACAGAAGCCATAATGAGACAGAGACAATGTTTCATCCTCTAACTGTCTCTAGGCTCTCACCTGAGGCGGACGTGTCATGGTGACTCTGGGGTGTGTCAACTCAGACTGTCATCTGAACAAAACACAACATGCTAGTAGCTAAGCCAGTCTTTCATTTAGTATTTAGTAGTTTATTAGGATCCCCATTGGACGCTGCGAAGGCAGTCGCTACTCTTCCTGGGGGCCAAACAGGCTTTCATCACTGTAGCTTTGGACGTGTCTCCATCTCTTTGTGAGTCCCAAATGACTGCCTAATAACTATATAGCCCTATGGGCCCTGGTCAAAAGTAATGCACTAAATAGGGAATAGGGTGGCAGTTTGGGATGGAGCCTTTTCTCTCTTTCTGTTTT
Source organism: Coregonus lavaretus (assembly GCF_964263955.1). Classification (NCBI taxonomy): domain Eukaryota; kingdom Metazoa; phylum Chordata; class Actinopteri; order Salmoniformes; family Salmonidae; genus Coregonus; species Coregonus lavaretus. The sequence continues at coordinate 40,039,364 of NC_140012.1, forward strand.
CATTTTTGGTAATCAAAGGTGAATGTCAGATAAAAAATTAAAATGTACTTGATAATATGACAACTAGAAAATGTATGGTAGGATTAGAGGAGAACTAGAAAAGGTATGGTAGGATTAGAGAAGAACTAGAAAAGGTATGGTAGGATTAGAGGAGAACTAGAAAAGGTATGGTAGGAATAGAGGAGAACTAGAAAAGGTATGGTAGGATTAGAGAAGAACTAGAAAAGGTATGGTAGGATTAGAGGAGAACTAGAAAAGGTATGGTAGGATTAGAGGAGAACTAGAAAGGGTATGGTAGGAATAGAGGAGAACTAGAAAAGGTATGGTAGGAATAGAGGAGAACTAGAAAAGGTATGGTAGGATTAGAGGCTGCCAGACTGTTACTTTACACTTCTGCCATTTTTTATTTTTTTTAGAATCTGCTGCCATCTGAGGGTGGTAATACTATTAAGTGATTCTGTGAAACAAAAGAAGGTCCTGTGAATGTTCTGTGAACGGAAGGAAGGAAGTTGTTCCTGGTTTATGATGACTTCTAAGAGGACATTGGATCATTTGGAAAATCTATTTTGTTCATTAGTGTGTTATGTAAGCGCGTGTGTGTTAAGGAGGGGTAGGTAAGTAGGTCAATCCAATATCAGGCGACTCTAAGTGTTAGTTAGAAAAATGTATTAAAGTGTCACTCCACAATGATACTATAGTTGACAATACAAAATACTGATTTTAATAACCACATTGTGGACCACTCAGTTTTTAAGACACTAAAAGTGGTCATAGTCAAACATGGTACATTATTTTCATTTGGTCATCTATAATACATAATATTATCTATACATTATTGGTATCATTATTATACATTAGGCTATCTGTACACATGTATGCATAAACAAAAACAAAGTACAGTAGATGGAAGGGCATTTAGGCACTTATATAGAAATGCAGAGGCATTTACATTATTGTTACCTGATAAAAATGTGCTCAATTTATTATTTCCATCTGGCCAGTTTATGTAAAAGATTATCCCTAATGTGGTTGTATAACCACAGTAAAGCAAGGCATAAGCTTTTCAATGGATCTATCATTACAAAAACAACAGCTGTTTATCTAAGGGAGTGTTTGTATAAGTGTTTGCGCTTTAGACAATCTCCTCTCCCCAGATCCCATCTTAGTCATTTTCACTGGTTTCAGTGTTGCTTGGTTATGTACTGCTGAGGAAAACCATCTTACCATCTTACGTTTCAACCAGATGCTCTTTCTGAGTGGACACACACAAACACACACACACATTTTGGGTTGCTAATATTGGATTGACCTACATACCTACCCCTTCTCAACACATACACACGCACTCAACCTAATCGCACTGTTTTGTTTGCGCAAAGGTTGTACAGTCGTGGTCAAAGGTTTTGAGAATGACACAAGTATTGGTCTTCACAAAGTTTGTTGCTTCAGTGTTTTTAGATATTTTTGTCAGATGTTACTATGGTATACTGAAGTATAATTACAAGCATTCCATAAGTGTCAAAGGCTTTTATTGACAATTACATTAAGTTTATGCAAAGAGTCAATATTTGCAGTGTTGACCCTTCTTTTTCAAGACCTCTGCAATCCGCCCTGGCATGCTGTCAATTAACTTCTGGCCCACATCCTGACTGATGGCAGCCCATTCTTGCATAATCAATGCTTGGAGTATGTCAGAATTTGTGGGGTTTTGTTTGTCCACCCGCCTCTTGAGGATTGACCACAAGTTCTCGATGGGATTAAGGTCTGGGGAGTTTCCTGGCCATGGACCCAAAATGTTGATGTTTTGTTCCCCGAGCCACTTAGTTATCACTTTTGCCTTATGGCAAGGTGCTCCATCATGCTGGAAAAGGCATTGTTTGTCACCAAACTGTTCTTGGATGGTTGGGAGAAGTTGCTCTCAGAGGATGTGTTGGTACCATTCTTTATTCATGGCTGTGTTCTTAGGAAAAATTGTGAGTGAGCCCACTCCCTTGGCTGAGAAGCAACCCCACACATGAATGGTCTCAGGATGCTTTACTGTTGGCATGACACAGGACTGATGGTAGCGCTCACCTTCTCTTCTCCGGACAAGCTTTTTTCCGGATGCCCCAAACCATCGGAAAGGGGATTCATCAGAGAAAATGACTTTACCCCAGTCCTCAGCAGTCCAATCCCTGTACCTTTTGCAGAATATCAGTCTGTCCCTGATGATTTTCCTGGAGAGAAGTAGCTTCCTCGCTGCCCTTCTTGACAGCAGGCCATCCTCCAAAAGTATTTGCCTCACTATGCGTGCAGATGCACTCACACCTGCCTGCTGCCATTCCTGAGTAAGCTCTGCACTGGTGGTGCCCCGATCCCTCAGCTGAATCACCTTTAGGAGACGGTCCTGGCGCTTGCTGGACTTTCTTGGGCGCCCTGAAGCCTTCTTCACAATAATTGAACCTCTCTCCTTGAAGTTCTTGATGATCCGATAAATGGTTGATTTAGGTGCAATCTTACTAGCAGCAATATCCTTGCCTGTGAAGCCCTTTTTGTGCAAAGCAATGATGATGGCACGTGTTTCCTTGCAGGTAACCATGGTTAACAGAGGAAGAACAATGATTTCAAGCACCACCCTCCTTTTAAAGCTTCCAGTCTGTTATTCTAACTCAATCAGCATGACAGAGTGATCTCCAGCCTTGTCCTCATCAACACTCTCACCTGTGTTAACAAGAGAATCACTGACATGATGTCAGCTGGTCCTTTTGTGGCAGGGCTGAAATGCAGTGGAAATGCTTTTTTGGGATTAAGTTCATTTTCATGGCAAAGAGGGACTTTGCAATTAATTGCAATTCATTTGATCACTCTTTATAACATTCTGGAGTATATGCAAATTGCCATCATAAAAACTGAGGCAGCAGACTTTGTGAAAATGTATATTTGTGTCATTCTCAAAACTTTTGACCACGACTGTAATTGAATGGAATTGACCTTGAGTCCTCATTCTGTCTATTCAGTTCTTAGAACCTTTGTTAGACTTGCATCATACTTACATCACACTTACATCATATAATAATAATAATAATATATGCCATTTAGCAGATGCCTTTATCCAAAGCGACTTACAGTCATGTTTGCATTTGCATACATTTTGTACATATGGGTGGCCCCAGGAATTGAACCCACAATCCTGGCGTTGCAAGCGCCATACTCTATACCACTCAAACTCCACTCTGGACCTCGAAGCCAGTTCCACTGCCTTTTTTCATTGTTCCTTTCTAATCAAGGACTGATTTAGACCTGGACACCAGGTTGGTGCAATTAATTATCAGGTAGAACAGAAAACCAGGAGGCTCCGGACCTCATAGGGTAAGAGTTGAATACCCCTGCTCTATACCCACTAAACCATACAGGACCACTACAGTGCCTTGCAAAAGTATTCATCCCCCTTGGCGTTTTTCCTATTTTGTTGCATTACAACCTGTAATTTAAATTGATTTTTATTTGGATTTCATGTAATGGACATACACAAAATAGTCCAAATTGGTGGGTTAAAAAAATAACATATTCTAAAAAATAAATAACGGAAAAGTGGTGCATGCATATGTATTCACCCCCTTTGCTATGAAGCCCCTAAATAAGATCTGGTGCAACCAATTATCTTCAGAAGTCACGTAATTAGTTAAATAAAGTCCACCTGTGTGCAATCTAAGTGTCACATGATCTGTCACATGATATCAGTATGTATACACCTGTTCTGAAAGGCCCCAGAGTCTGCAACACCACTAAGCAAGGGGCACCACCAAGCAAGCGGCACCATGAAGACCAAGGAGCTCTCCAAACAGGTCAGGGACAAAGTTGTGGAGAAGTACAGATCAGGGTTGGGTTATAAAAAAATATCAGAAACTTTGAACATCCCACGGAGCACCATTAAATCCATTATTAAAAAATGGAAAGAATATGGCACCACAACAAACCTGCCAAGAGAGGGCCGCCCACCAAAACTCACAGACCAGGCAAGGAGGGCATTAATCAGAGGCAACAAAGAGACCAAAGATAACCCTGAAGGAGCTGCAAAGCTCCACAGCGGAGATTGGAGTATCTGTCCATAGGACCACTTTAAGCCGTACATTCCACAGAGTTGAGCTTTACGGAAGAGTGGCCAGAAAAAAGCCATTGCTTAATGAAAAAAATAAGCAAACACGTTTGGTGTTCGCCAAAAGGCATGTGGGAGACTCCCCAAACATATGGAAGAAGGTAATCTGGTCAGATGAGACTAATATTGAGCTTTTTGGTCATCAAGGAAAGCGCTATGTCTGGCGCAAACCCAACACTTCTCATCACCTCGAGAACACCATCCCCACAGTGAAGCATGGTGGTGGTAGCATCATGCTGTGGGGAAGTTTTTCATCGGCAGGGACTGGGAAACTGGTCAGAATTGAAGGAATGATGGATGGCGCTAAATACAGGGAAATTCTTGAGGGAAACCTTTTTCAGTCTTCCAGAGATTTGAGACTGGGACGGAGGTTCACCTTCCAGCAGGACAATGACCCTAAGCATACTGCTAAAGCAACACTCGAGTGGTTTAAGGGGAAATATTTAAATGTCTTGGAATGGCCTAGTCAAAGCCCAGACCTCAATCCAATTGAGAATCTGTGGTAGGACTTAAAGATTGCTGTACACCAGCGGAACCCATCCAACTTGAAGGAGCTGGAGCTGTTTTGCCTTGAAGAATGGGCAAAAATCCCAGTGGCTAAATGTACCAAGCTTATAGAGACATACCCCAAGAGACTTGCAGCTGTAATTGCTGCAAAAGGTGTCTCTATAAGGTATTGACTTTGGGGGGGGGTGAATAGTTATGCACGCTCAAGTTTTCTGCTTTTTTTTGTCTTATTTCTTGTTTGTTTCACAATAAAAAATATTTTGCATCTTCAAAGTGGTAGGCATGTTGTGTAAATCAAATGATACAAACCCCCCAAAAATCCATTTTTAATTCCAGGTGGTAAGGCAACAAAATAGGAAAAATGCCAAGGGGGGTGAATACTTTCGCAAGCCACTGTACATCACACACTTTATACAAAGTCCTTGTTTCTATACAGTATCGTTCATACTGTATATCGTATCCTCAGCAATAAATGTTTTCTACAATACACTTGCTGTGTGTTATAAAGCAGTGGTTTAGGGTAATAGCACCCACAGTTAGCTTGAGGTGTCATAAAACTGTTACAAATGTATGTACATTTACAGCAAAATGTTTACAGTTAGCTACTGGAATTTTATATTACAGTATACAACTGTAAAGAGCAATGCATTATGGGGGCTCAATGGCATTCAGTTATTAACTACATAGGTTCGGTAACTGTGGTGCGGCAGGTAGCTTAGTGCTTAAGAGCGTTGGGCCAGTAACTGAAAGGTTGCTGGTTCGAATCCCTGAGCCGACTAGGTGAAAAGTCTGTGCCTGTTAAGCCGCTCTGGATAAGAGCTTCTGCTTAAATGACTACAATGTGAAAATGTAAATGTTGCTATTCCAAACACAGTGTGCAGGTAGACATATCTAACCCCATCTTTGTTACTAATCAGTAGGGTTGCAAAATTCCTAGAACTTTAAATAAATTCTGTAGTTATCCCAAAATCTCAGTTGGAGGATTACCGGATCTGGAGGGAATGAGCAAGAAATCCGGAATCCTCCAACTAGGGATTCTGGAAAGCCAGGGAAGTTCCCAGAATTTTGCAACCCTACTAATCAAACACTTAGTCAATCACATTGATTTAGCACTGTTACATGTTAAATGATTTACATGTTATATTTATAATACTGTTATTAAACAATTTCCTTTCAAAACTGTCTAAATAAAATAATCTGATACCGATAAGTGAATTTGCCTTATTCTGATCATGACTGATTATTTATACAGTGGGGAGAACAAGTATTTGATACACTGCCGATTTTGCAGGTTTTCCTACTTACAAAGCATGTAGAGGTCTGTAATTTTTATCATAGGTACACTTCAACTGTGAGAGACGGAATCTAAAACAAAAATCCAGAAAATCACATTGTATGATTTTTAAGTAATTCATTTGCATTTTATTGCATGACATAAGTATTTGATCACCTACCAACCAGTAAGAATTCCGGCTCTCACAGACCTGTTAGTTTTTCTTTAAGAAGCCCTCCTGTTCTCCACTCATTACCTGTATTAACTGCACCTGTTTGAACTCATTACCTGTATAAAAGACACCTGTCCACACACTCAATCAAACAGACTCCAACCTCTCCACAATGGCCAAAACCAGAGAGCTGTGTAAGGTCAGGGATAAAATTGTAGACCTGCACAAGGCTGGGATGGGCTACAGGACAATAGGCAAGCAGCTTGGTGAGAAGGCAACAACTGTTGGCGCAATTATTAGAAAATGGAAGAAGTTCAAGATGATGGTCAATCACCCTCGGTCTGGAACTCCATGCAAGATCTCACCTTGTGGGGCATCAATGATCATGAGGAAGGTGAGGGATCAGCCCAGAACTACACGGCAGGACCTGGTCAATGACCTGAAGAGAGCTGGGGCCACAGTCTCAAAGAAAACCATTAGTAACACACTATGCCGTCATGGAATGAAATCCTGCAGTGCACGCAAGGTCCCCCTGCTCAAGCCAGTGCATGTCCAGGCCCGTCTGAAGTTTGCCAATGACCATCTGGATAATCCAGAGGAGGAATGGGAGAAGGTCATTAGGTCTGATGAGACAAAAATGAGACTAAACTCCACTCGCTGCGTTTGGAGGAAGAAGAAGGATGAGTACAACCCCAAGAACACCATCCCAACCGTGAAGAATGGAGGTGGAAACATCATTCTTTGGGGATGCTTTTCTGCAAAGGGGACAGGACGACTGCACCGTATTGAGGGGAGGATGGATGGGGCCATGTATCGCGAGATCTTGGCCAACAACCTCCTTCCCTCAGTAAAAGCATTGAAGATGGGTCGTGGGTGGGTCTTCCAGCATGACAACGACCCAAAACACACAGCCAGGGCAACTAAGGAGTGGCTCCGTAAGAAGCATCTCAACGTCCTGGAGTGGCCTAGCCAGTCTCCAGACCTGAACCCAATATAAAATCTTTGGAGGGAGCTGAAAGTCCGTATTGCCCAGCGACACCCCCGAAACCTGAAGGATCTGGAGAAGGTCTGTATGGAGGAGTGGGCCAAAATCCCTGCAGCAGTGTGTGCAAACCTGGTCAAGACCTACAGGAAACATGTGATCTCTGTAATTGCAAACAAAGGTTTCTGTACCAAATATTAAGTTCTGCTTTTCTGATGTATCAAATACTTATGTCATGCAATAAAATGCAAATTAATTACTTAAAAATCATATAATGTGATTTTCTGGATTTTGGTTTTAGATTCCGTCTCTCACAGTTGAAGTGTACCTATGATAAACATTACAGACCTCTACATGCTTTGTAAGTAGGAAAACCTGCAAAATCGGCAGTGTATCAAATACTTGTTCTCCCCACTGTATATATATATGTACAGTGGGGAAAAAAAATATTTAGTCAGCCACCAATTGTGCAAGTTCTCCCACTTAAAAAGATGAGAGAGGCCTGTAATTTTCATCAGAGGTACACGTCAACTATGACAGACAAATTGAGAAAAAAAAATCCAGAAAATCACATTGTAGGATTTTTAATGAATTTATTTGCAAATTATGGTGGAAAATAAGTAAATCCCTTTTTGGTCAGTGGAGTGGAGGGACATTGAGAGGCGGACCTCAGTCTCCTCCTGCACTCTCCCTCCACTGAGACTGACCATCAGATGCAGGCACCATCAGCCCAGTAAAATATTTAAATGTGTGCTCACTCAGCTCTGCCTCACAATTAATACAACTGATCTATTACCGGTGTGATCATATAGCCTACCTCAAATTTGTAAATATAATTTTAAAAGATGGTCACAATAACAATGCGTTGGCAGGGTAATTCAAGCAAAGCCAATATGCGGTGACAATGTATTGGGCCTACTACACAAACTTCATTGCTACAGTACTGTTTTTAAAAGGTTAATGTTGCATAGGCTTACGTTTTTTGAAGTCATGTAATTAAAAAAAATCTGAGCAGTAGATCTCTGCTTGCATTTTCACTCAGAAAGTGATCTTGACTCAGAAAAGGTTGGTGACCACTGCTCTAGGGGGTTAAGTCAAAACTGTAACTCGGCCACTCAGGAACATTCACTGTCTTCTTGGTAAGCAACTCCAGTGTAGATTTGGCCTTGTGTTTTAGGTTATCGTCCTGCTGAAAGGTGAATTCATCTCCCAGTGTCTGGTGGAAGGCAGACTGAACTAGATTTTCATCTAGGATTTAGCGTGAGCTTAGCTCCATTCCATTTCTTTTTTATCCTGAAAAACTCCCCAGTCCTTAACGATTATAAGCATACCCATAACATGATGCAGCCACCACTATGCGTGAATATATGGAGAGTGGTACTCAATGTTGTGTTGTATAATATTGTGTTGCCCCAAGCATAACACTTTGTATTGCAGACAAAAAGTTAATTGCTTTGCCACATTTTTTGCAACAAGGCACTAAAATAATACTGCAAACACAGGATGTATGTTTTGGAATCTTTTTTATTCTGTACAAGCTTCCTTCTTTTCACTCTGTCAATTATGTTAGTTTTGTTGAGTATCTACAATGTTGATACATCTTCAGTTCTCGTATCACAGCCATTAAACTCTGTAACTGTTTTAAAGTCACCATTGGCCTCATGGTGAAATCTATGAGCGGTTTCCTTCCTCTCCGGCAACTAAGTTAGGAAGGACGCCTGTACCTTTGTAGTGACTGGGTGTATTGATACACCATCCAAAGTGTAATTAATAACTTCACCATGCTCAAGGGGATATTCAATGTCTGCTTTTTTATTTTTACTCTTAAAGGGAGTGCTCCTAATCTCAGCTTGTTACCTGTATAAAAGACACCTGTCCACAGAAGCAATCAATCAATCAGATTCCAAACTCTCCACCATGGCCAAGACCAAAGAGCTCTCCAAGGATGTCAGGGACAAGATTGTAGACCTACACAAGGCTGGAATGGGCTACAAGACCATCGCCAAGCAGCTTGGTGAGAAGGTGACAACAGTTGGTGCGATTATTCGCAAATGGAAGAAACACAAAAGAGCTGTCAATCTCCCTCGGCCTGGGGCTCCATGCAAGATCTCACCTCGTGGAGTTGAAATGATCATGAGAACGGTGAGGAATCAGCCCAGAACTACACGGGAGGATCTTGTCAATGATCTCAAGACAGCTGGGACCATAGTCACCAAGAAAACAATTGGTAACACACTACGCCGTGAAGGACTGAAATCCTGCAGCGCCCGCAAGGTCCCCCTGCTCAAGAAAGCACATATACTGGGCCGTCTGAAGTTTGCCAATGAACATCTGAATGATTCACAGGAGAACTGGGTGAATGTGTTGTGGTCAGATGAGACCAAAATTTAGCTCTTTGGCATCAACTCAACTCGCCGTATTTGGAGGAGGAGGAATGCTGCCTATGACCCCAAAAACACCATCCCCACCGTCAGACATGGAGGTGGAAACATTATGCTTTGGGGGTGTTTTTCTGCTAAGGGGACAGGACAACTTCACTGCATCAAAGGGACGATGGACGGCGCCATGTACCGTCAAATCTTGGGTGAGTACCTCCTTCCCTCAGCCAGGGCATTGAAAATGGGTCGTGGATGGGTATTCCAGCATGACAATGACCCAAAACACACAGCCAAGGCAACAAAGGAGTGGCTCAAGAAGAAGCACATTAAGGTCCTGGTGGCCTAGCCAGTCTCCAGACCTTAATCCCATAGAAAATCTGTGGAGGGAGCTGAAGGTTCGAGTTGACAAACATTAGCCTCGAAACCTTAATGACTTGGAGAAGATCTGCAAAGAGGAGTGGGACAAAATCCCTCCTGAGATGTGTGCAAACCTGGTGGCCAACTACAAGAAACGTCTGACCTCTGTGATTGCCAACAAGAGTTTTGCCACCAAGTACTATGTCATGTTTTGCAGAGGGGTCAAATACTTATTTCCCTCATTAAAATGCAAATCAATTCATAACATTTTTGACGTGCGTTTTTCTGGATTTTTTTGTTGTCATTCTGTCTCTCACTGTTCAAATAAACCTTCCATTAAAATTATAGACTGATCATGTCTTTGTCAGTGGGCAAATGTACAAAATCAGCAGGGGATCAAATACTTTTTTCCCTCACTGTATGTACTGTATGTGTGTGTGTGTGTTTGGGTCTGTCAGTGTATTTACACATAAAATCCTAACCCCAGTCTGCATTCATCAGGAAAGGCAGGATGCAGACAGAGCTGTGTCCCAAATGGCACCCTATTCCCTATATAGTGCACTACTTTTGACCAGGGCTCATAGGGCTCTGGTTAAAAGTAGTGGACTAATAAAGGGAATAGGGTACCATTTGGGACACAGCCAGAGAGAATGAAACATCATTCACTAACCCTGTCTGTCACCTAGGAAATATGAATACAAATACTGTATACAGTAGAGTTCAAGCATTAAGGTCAGACATTTCCTGCTTTGTGTTTGTGTTACTGGTACTACCACCCTGCTGCCAGCCCATCCCCAGTCTCAGTGTGTCCCAAATGGCACCCTGTTCCCTATATAGTGCACTATGTTTGACAAGACTAGTAGTAGTAGTGCACTATATATGGAACAGGGTGCCATTTGGGACATAGTTTCTGTCTCTAAGCTGTGGGTGAAAGCCGTGGTTGAGTTGGCACATGGCAGCTTTAGGTATTTTGTCTCAGAGTGATGTTGATGGATGGGACACCATTCTTCTGAACACAGAGATCCATCCTAACACAGACATCTTTACAATTAAGCATTGAAGATTAACTTGACACACTCCCATGTTAGATCCTGCTGCACCTCTTTAATACGGTCCATGGTGCCTCTATAGTCAGAATTAATTATCTACTCTAATAACAACAAAACACAAGGCTGGCTTTATGTTTTAGGCCCTCTGTGTCTCCTCTACTCTCCTCTCCGTCAGCTGAAATATTGTAATCACCTTTTGGCACTGTTTTTCTTGGCAAGAAGTAGAGAGAGAGTGTGTGTGGTTGTGTGTACAAGCAGCATGAGCGAGAGAGCCAAGCTTCCGGGTCAGTAGCTTCAACCCAACATCGCACACTCACACACACATACACCAACTGACACTCACAAGTGCCTGATTGGTTGACTCTATTAGCCAAACAATAATTTTAATTTTTCTCCATATTATGTCAATCCCCAATAAGCTACCCAGGAAAGGGCGAAGAATAGCCCATATTAATATATGTAGCCATATAAATAATTCATGAAATCAGTAACTTGCTAACATCGGATAACATTCATATACTGGTCATCTCTGAAACTCACTTAGATAATTGCTTTGATAATACAGCAGTAGCAATACAAGGATATAACATCTACAAATAATACAGGAATGCCTGTGGGGGAGGTGTTTCTGTATATGTTCAGATACGTATTCCTTTAAAGCAAATGTTGTTGAAGTGTTGTGGTTGCAAGTTCACCTGCCTCATCTAAAGCCTCTTCTTCTGGGGTGCTGCTATAGGCCACCAAGTGCTTACAGGCAGTATATGGATAATATGTGTGCAATGCTTGATAATGTGTGTGATGTTAACAGAGAGGTCTATTTTCTGGGTGACCTGAACATTGACTAGTTAGCAACTAGCTGTCCTCTCAAGAGGAAGCTTCTAACTGTGACCAATGCCTGTAATATGACCCAGGTTATCACTCAACCAACTAGAGTGCATACCGATAGTGTTGGATCTGAGACATCCACTTGTATTGATCATATCTTCACTAATGCTGCAGAGCTTTGCTCCAAAGCAATATCAGTTCCCATTGGCTGTAGTGACCATAACATGGTGGCAATAACAAGGAAAGTCAAAGTGCCAAAGGTTGGGCCTAAAGTAATTTATAAGAGATCATACAAAATGTTTTCACAGTACTCTTTTGTTGAAGATGTAAAAATATATGTTGGTCTGATGTGTATGAGGAAGTTTATCCAGATGCAGCACTATAAGTATTTGTAAGATTATTTATGCCAATTGTTGACAAGCATGCACCTGTTAAGAAACTAACTGTGAGAACTGTTAGAGCACCCTGAATCGATGATGAATTAAAAAAATGTAATGGTTCAAATAAATTATCCAAAATAGGTGACAAGCAAGCCAGGTTGCTCAGCTGATTGGTTTACATACTGTAAATTGAGAAGTGTTGTGACTAAACTTAACAAAAAGAAGAAGAAATTACACTGAGTGTACAAAACATTAGGAACACCTTCCTAATATTGAGGTTCACCCCCTTTTGCCGTCAGAACAATATTTCTATAAGGTGTCGAAAGCGTTCCACAGGGATGCTGGCCCATGTTGACTTCAATGCTTCCCACAGTTGTATCAAGTTGGCTGGATGTCCTTTGGGTGGTGGATCATTCGAGCGTTAGGCCAGTAACCGAGCAGGGCTGCCTTAATCGAATCCCCGAGCTGACAAGGTAAAACATCTGTCATTCTGCCCATGAGCAAGGTAGTTAACCCACTGTTCCCCAGGCGCCGATGACGTGGATGTCAATTAAGGCAGCCCCCTGCAACTCTCTGATTCAGAGGGGTTGGGTTAAATGCGGAAAACATATTTCAGTTGAATGCATTCAGTTCTACAACTGACTAGGTATCCCCCTTTCCTTGGTAACTTGGTCGCCTGCGCCAAATCGAGGTATTCGGGGGGAATGCGCACGGTGGAGGTACTGTCTGGACTTTCCACCGTGGTTGCACCAACGGAAACACTGAGACACCTACCCTGACACTCTCGCGACCACCCCGTGAGAACCCTCTGCGGCCATGAGAATGTGGGGTTGTGGCGCGCAAACCAAGGGATACCTAGTACCACAGGGAAAGCAGGAGACTCGATGATAAAAAACGTGACTTGCTCGCAATGAGTCTCGCGGGTAACCATGGTGATTGGTGCGGTAACATCCCTAACAAACCCGGACCCTAATGGTCGACTGTCAAGTGCTTTGATGGGGAGTGGAATGGATAGGGAACCAATGAAATGCCTAGACTGTGTGAGAATGCCCTGGCATTAAGTTCCCAGCTGCGCCTGAATCGACTAGTGCCTTACACTGGGGAACTACAATGTGATCAGGAAAGTGGATGGGTAGGGTACAGTGCGCAGCAGAGGGCTCTGAACAAGTGTGGGTGTTCGATACCTGGGGTAATGCGAGAGTGCCCTGCCTGCTGCCTACAGACCCAAAAGAATGCTGACGACATCGTGTGGTGTAATGTCCCTTCGTGCCACCAGAGTGACACTGGTGCTGTCGTCCTCCGCTCTCTCGGATCGCGGCTCCACCCAGATCCATCAGCTCGTGATCCAAGTTGGCCGGGGTTGGAACGGGCAGACTCCCTCCAGGACGTCCTCTGGCCGCCAGCAGGTTGTCCAAACGGATGGCCATGTCCACCAGTTGCGTGAAGGACAACATGGTGTCCCGGCAGGCTAGCTCCCTTCGGACGTCCTCCCGCAGATGGCACCGGAAGTGGTCGATAAAGGCACGCTCGTTCCACCCGGACCCAGCTGCTAGAGTCCGAAACTCCAAGGCGAAGTCCTGCGCAGTCCTTGTCCCCTGCCTCAGGTGGACCAGCCGCTCGCCCGCCTCTCGACCTTCGGGCGGGTGATCGAAGACAGCCGAAAGAGGCGAGTGAACTCCCCATAGTTGTCCAACGCGGCTCCTCCTTCGTTCCAGACCGCGTTGGCCCACTCCGAGAGGCAGGAGACGAGGGCGGACACCTTCTCCCGCTCCGATGGGGCCGGCCTGATGCTGGAGAAGTAGAGCTCCAGTTGGAGGAGGAATCCTTGGCAGAGAGCAGCTGTCCCATCGAACTCCCGTGGTCGGGATATCTGGATCCCTCTGGGTGCTGGGGTGTGGGTGGCTGGATCCGGTTGCCCAGCTGGTCTCGACAGATTGGGTCCTCTCCTCTCCAGGCGTTGGACGACCTGAAAGGTCAAATATACTGTTTAGGCTTTCTATTACACCTTCACTATAACAGTGAAATGTTTTGTCCAGGAAGTTGCCTAAAAGGGATTTAATTTGTTGTTGCCTAATAGTTTTTTGGTAGGTTTCTACACTACTTTCCTTCCATCTATAGCATTTCTTAATATTGTGCAGTTCCTTTGGCTTTGATGCCTCATGATTGAGTATTGCGCTGTTCAGGTAGACTGTGATTTTGCTGTGATCTGATAGGGGTGTTAGTGGGCTGACTGTGAACTCTCTGAGAGACTCTGGGTTGAGCTCAGTGAAAAAGTAATCTACAGTACTACTGCCAAGGGATGAGCTGTAGGTGTACCTACCATAGGACTCTCCTCGAAGCCTACAATTGACTATGTACAGACCCAGCGTGTGACAGAGCTGCAGGAGTTATGACTTTTGTTGGTTGTTTTGTCATAGTTGTGTCTAGGGGGGCATATTTGGGAGGGAATACTGTCACCTCCAGGTAGGTGTTTGTCCCCCTGTGTGCTGAGAGTGTCAGGTACTTTCTCTCTTCTCTTCTCTGTCTCTCTCTCTCTCTCTCTCTCTCTCTCTCTCTCATTTTCTAGATCTTCCCTATGGATGGGAAGAGGCCTATACAGCAGAAGGAGTCAAATACTTCATCAAGTAAGTCCAAACAACTAGAGGGATAATTTTCTAAATGCTCCAGGCTCATGTCCTTATTAACCACAACAAACACACATCATCTGAGAATCCACCATTGAACCCCATGCTTACAGAACCAATCTATCAATGTTGTGCCAAGTTTCCACAAAGTCTCACATCCTTTTTCTATTCCATTAATGAAAACTTCCAGTACTTCAGACTATACAGACAGAAACAGTCAACTGCTGCCATTGAGCAGCAACTCCAGTAAACCACAGAATAGACTCACCCAACATATCTGCTTTGATCTCATTCTTAAACGCAGTCTTAGCCATGCTGGCTGCCGTGTGGATAAAGACATGCAGGGAGTCCCGTAGTGTGTTGTTTTGTGCTTGATGACTAAATGAAAGACATGCAGGGAGTCCCGTAGTGTGTTGTTTTGTGCTTGATGACTAAATGAAAGACATGCAGGGAGTCCTGGGGTGTGTTGTTTAGTGCTTGATGACTAAATGAAGGACATGCAAGGAGTCCCAGAGTGTGTTGTTTTGTGCTTGATGACTAAATGAAAGACATGCAAGGAGTCCCAGAGTGTGTTGTTTTGTGCTTGATGACTAAATGAAGGACATGCAAGGAGTCCCAGAGTGTGTTGTTTTGTGCTTGATGACTAAATGAAAGACATGCAAGGAGTCCCGGGGTGTGTTGTTTTGTGCTTGATGACTAAATGAAAGACTAGTAAGTAACATGGGTATCAAAAGTAGTGACATGCCCTGGAGATTGGGTTGTCTCTTAGTATATTAAACAGAGTTAACACAGCCTGGTTGCCAGTCTGTTTCCGCTTTAGTCAACTTGTTGTTGTCTTTCCTAACAGGGATACAGATCTGCCATCTTAATTTGATCACTCTGTTGTCGCAGAGAATTTTCCTTCACAGCAGGAAATGCAAATTGTACTGTATTCAAGGTTTATAAAGGCTTCTTAAGTTTGTAATTTCCAATTTAAAATGTCAGACTTAATTTGCCCTAATAAAAAATGCATCAACCCCTACAAAATGTCCATTAATTGTAGTCCACATAATATTTTACATTTCCTGTTGCTGCAGGATTATTTTCCTGCTGTGAGACGCAAAGTCAAATTAAGATAGCACACCTGTGTACAGTTACATTGTTGAATACAGGAACTGTCAGGTGCCCACGCTTGTGAACATCAGTTCTGTCTAACCAACAGTATTCATTACCATTGTCCAATGACACCTGTGCATTTTTACCTTTGTTCAATGACACCTATGCAGTCTGTAATTCTGAATGTGTTCTTCTGTATGTCCGTGAAAAACAACCAGTACCTAACCCACATCAGTACACAGCCCACATGAGCACTACACACTGATACCCACTAAACTAATGTAATTTAGGGTTCGAAGCTCATAAACGTTAACCAGGTTGATCCATTCAATTGAAGAGGGATCAGAGGTCAGGGGTGATGACCTGGGAGTGATGTGCTGCTCTGTGTCTTATTTTTGCCCCGTGTCAGTCATGTGATGCAGACGACGTCGTGGACCCATCCGGTGACCTATAGCCTGGCTCTGGGGCTGTCCGAGAGAGAGGGAGAGGGACCAGACGACGGCGTGGACCAATCCAGTGACCTGCAGCCTGGCTCCGGGGGTGGGGCTGTCCGAGAGAGAGGGGGAGGGACCAGCCGACAGACAGGCAGACAACACAGCCACCCCCAGCCCCGACCACACCAAGATCAAGACTTAGACCTGGGACAGATTCCATAGGATATAACGTTATAGAATCTTTAGATAGACGTGTATTGCATAGACTAGATATTGTGTTTCTTGGTGTTGGATAATGGAGAGGCCTCGCAGGCAGCTCTATAAATAACATTTCTATCTGAACGTTCTGTAGCGTTGCTCTTCCCCAAGAGAAAAAAACACACCGGGCAGCGGTGAAACACCTGTCCTCCTTTTATTTTTATTCAGCCTTTATTTATACAGGTTTTTCTCATTGAGATAAAATCAATTTTTCAAGACAGACCTGGTCCTGTACAAATAGAGACTCAGTAGAAACCCTAGAGGTGGATACAGAGACAGCCACCTGAAATCCTTTAGGAGCCCCAACAAAATATTGTCTTTAAAATCATATAACTAGCTACACATAATGTTTCATTAAATGGCAGCTGTTCTGTTCTGGTGAATATGCAGTTTGAAACATTTTTTATTAATTTTTTTACAGTGAAACCTATCTGTAAGTGGGCTAAGCAGTGTAAAAACTGTTAATGAATTGTGTTAAAATGAATTGAACAAGGCTAGCTTCCCAGTTCGATGGAGTTGAATCACGACTCTATTGTCTCACTGTGTTGTTCTATAGAGTTACTGGAATTGCCTCTCCTCCTTCTCTATTCTATTTGTATGCTTCTTCCTATTCATGTTACCTCTATGAGGAACAGTGACCAAGCCCTCTCTCTCTTCATCTCTCTATCTACTTCCGCATCCCTCTTTTCAAACAACTCAAACAATGTCACAACCCTCCATCTTTTTCATCCTTTGAAGCCAGGTTCAGAATGTGTATTTTTCTTTTCCGATGCAAAACAGTTTTCTGTTTGCTCCCTGAGCTGCACCTTTTGAATGTCATTCCGAGATGTCCACATTCCGAACTCGGAATTGTCTTCTGAGTCACAATAGACCAGAATCTACTGCTGAAAGCTCAGCCTAACATGCCATATTTTTATTTTCACTTCCTTCACCAGAACTGTTATGGTGGAGAGGCAAAGGATTGAAAAGAAGAGGTAGCTTGCATCTTGTCCATTGGTCAGATAAGAGTTGGACATTGTTGCCAGGTGTCTTTAGGTTGTGATAATGTAACACATTATGTTTTAATAAGAGTTATGGAATGAAAGCATGCAATAGCAAGGGTAGTTATCGAACGTCATCCTATTTGCTGTTGGTTAACCTGCTCTTTAACCAGTAGTATTTTATTTGATTTTCTCACTAGTTGAGCCCAGCGTTGCTATTTTTATCCAAAATACCGCAATAGCATGTCTGTTCTGTGTCCTCTAGTGCTGCTAACTCATTATGGGATCAATCAAACAGTATTTCAAATATCTATAAGGCTGCGTTTACACAGGCAGCCCAATTCTGATCTTTTGCCACTAATTGGTCTTTTGACCAGTCAGATCAGGTCTTTTGCCAATAATTGGGCAAAATATCATCATTGGGCTGCCTGTGTAAATGCAGCCTAATACAACATGTCAAGTGTGTTGTGTTCATGTCTAACAAACCATTACCAGTGTTTTGCATAATATTACTTGTCATACTAAGTGTTGCCTGTGGCCTAAACCCTCTAACATCCTAGTAGATGGATAGAGATCTTTACGATGACCTTTCATCCCCATTTAACTGGGACTGTAAAGCAATTGTGGTTCATTTTGTTGTCTAGGTGACTTTTGTAATTGAAGTTAATCAAATAAAATCCTTGTTTTTTTAAAAGAAAATAAAAAAATGTGTACATTAAAATAACATCAAATTGATCAGAAATACAGTGTAGACATTGTTAATGTTGTATATCTACATAGACGTACAGAGGCCCATTATCAGCAACCATCAGTCCTGTGTTCCAATGGCACGTTGTATTTGCTAATCCAAGTTTATCATTTTAAAAGTCTAAATGATCGTTAGAAAACCCTTTTGCAATTATGTTAGCACAGCTGAAAACTGTTGTGCTGATTAAAGAAGCAATAAAACTGGCCTTCTTGAGACTAGTTGAGTATCTGGAGCATCAGCAATTGTGGGTTCGATTACAGGATCAAAATGGCCAGAAACAAATAACTTTCTTCTGAAACTCGTCAGTCTATTCTTGTTCTGAGAAATGAAGGCTATTCCATGCAAGAAATTGCCAAGAAACTGAAGATTTCATACAACACTGTGTACTACTCCCTTCACAGAACAGTGTAAACTGGCTCTAACCAGAATAGAAAGAGGAGTGGGAGGCCCCGGTGCACAACTGAGCAAGAGGACAAATACATTAGTGTCTAGTTTGAGAAACAGACGCCTCACAGGTCCTCACCTGGCAGCTTCATTAAATAGTATCCGCAAAACACCAGTGTCAACGTCAACAGAGAAGAGGCGACTCCGGGATGCTGACCTTCTAGGCAAAGTTGCAAAGAAAAAGCCATATCTCAGACTGGCCAATAAAAATAAAATATTAAGATGGGCAAAAGAACACAGACACTGGACAGAGGAAGATTGGAAAAAAGTGTTATGGACAGACGAATGGTGTTCGGATCACAAAGAAGAACATTTGTGAGACGCAGACCAAATGAAAAGATGCTGGAGGAGTGCTTGATGCCATCTGTCAAGCATGGTGGAGGCAATGTGATGGTCTGGGGGTGCTTTGGTGGTGGTAAAGTGGGAGATTTGTACAGGGTAAAAGGGATCTTGAAGAAGGAAGGCTATCACTCCATTTTGCAACGCCATGCCATACCCTGTGGACGGCGCTTGATTGATTGGATTTCCTCCTACAACAGGGCAATGACCCAAAGCACAGCTCCAAACTATGCAATAACTATTTAGGGAAGAAGCAGTCAGCTGGTATTCTGTCTATAATGGAGCGGCCAGCACAGTCACCGGATCTCAACCCTATTGAGCTGTTGAGGGAGCAGGTTGACCGTATGGTACGTAAGAAGTGCCCATCAAGCCAATCCAACTTGTGGGAGGTGCTTCAGGAAGCATGGGGTGAAATCTCTTCAGATTACCTCAACAAATTGACAACTAGAATGCCAAAGGTCTGCAAGGCTGTAATTGATGCAAATGGAGGATTCTTTGACGAAAGCAAAGTTTGACACAATTATTATTTCAACTAAAAATCATTATTTCTAACCTTGTCAATGACTACATTTCCTATGAATTTTGCTATATTTCCTATTCAAACTCATTTCATGTATGTTTTCATGGAAAACAAGGACATTTCTAAGTGACCCCAAACTTTTGAACAGTAGTGTATATATATAATATATATATACACTACCAGTCAAAAGTTTGGACACACCTACTCATTCAAATGTTTTTTTTTTTAAACTATTTTTTACATTGTAGAATAATAGTGAAGACATCAAAACTATGAACTAACACATGGAATCATGTATTAACCAAAAAGGTGTTAAACAAATCAAAATATATTTTATATTTGAGATTCTTCAAATAACCACCCTTTGCCTTGATGACAGCTTTGCACACTCTTGGCATTCTCTTAACCAGCTTCACCTGGAATGCTTTCCCAACAGGAGTTCCCACATATGCTGAGCACTTGTTGGCTGCTTTCCTTCACTCTGCAGTCCGACTCATCCCAAACCATCTCAATTGGGTTGAGGTTGGGTGATTGTGGAGGCCAGGTCATCTGATACAGCACTCCATTACTCTCTTTCATGGTAAAATAGCCCTTACACAGCCTGGAGGTGTGTTGGATCATTGCCCTGTTGAAAAACAAATGATAGTCCCACTAAGCCCAAACCAGATGGGATGGTGTATCGCTGTAGAATACTGTGGTAGCCATGCTGGTTAAGTGTGCCTTGAATTCAAAATAAATCACAGACAGTGTCACCAGCAAAGCACCATAACACCTCCTCCATGCTTTACAGCGGGAAATACACATGCAGAGATCATCCGTTCACCCACACCGCGTCTCACAAAGACACGGCGGTTGGAACCAAAAATCTCCAATTTGGACTCCAGACCAAAGGACAAATGTCCACAGGTCTAATGTCCATTGCTCGTGTTTCATGGCCCAAGCAGGTCTCTTCTTCTTATTGGTGTCCTCTAGTAGTGGTTTCTTTGCAGCAATTCGACCATGAAGGCCTGATTCACACAGTCCCCTCTGAACAGTTGATGTTGAGATGTGTCTGTTACTTGAACTCTGTTAAGCATTTATTTGGGCTGCAATTTCTGAGGCTGGTAACTCTAATTAACTTATCCTCTGCAGCAGAGGTAACTCTGTGTCTTCCATTCCTGTGGCGGTCCTCATGAGAGCCAGTTTCATCATAGCGCTTGATGGTTTTTGTGACTGCACTTGCAGAAACTTTCAAAGTTCTTGACAATTTCTGTATTGACTGACCTTCATGTCTTAAAGTAATGACGGACTGTCGTTTCTCTTTGCTTATTTGAGCTGTTCTTGCCATAATATGGACTTGGTCTTTTACCAAATAGGGCTATCTTCTGTATACCACCCCTACCTTGTCACAACACAACTGATTGGCTCAAACGCATTAAGAAGGAAAGAAATTCCATCAATTAACTTTTAAGAAGGCACACCTGTTAATTGAAATGCATTCCAGGTGACTACCTCATGAAGCTGGTTGAGAGAATGCCATGAGTGTGCAAAGCTGTCATCAAGGCAAAGGGTGGCTGTTTGAAGAATCTTAAATATACAATATATGCTGATTTGTTTAACACCTTATTGGTTACTACATGATTCCATATGTGTTATTTCATAGGTTTGATGTCTTCACTATTATTCTACAATGTAGAAAATAGTAAAAATAAAGAAAAACCCTGGAATGAGTAGGTGTGTCCAAACTTTTGACTAGTGCTGTATATGTTTTATTGTCACACACTGTAGGCTACTAGAATGAGAACATATACAGTGCATTCAAAAGGTATTCAGACCCCTTGACTTTTTCATTTTTTTTTGTTGAGATTGGGGAGAAGTATTATTTTTAAAATTCATTTTAGAATAAGGCTGTAACAAAATGTGGAAAAGGTCAAGGGGTTTGAATACTTTCCGAATGCACTGTAGGTGTTTTTGCAGCATATGGGATATGCTCTGTTGTTACCATTATGTCATGCCCTTGTACCTTCTTCATTATTATTTGTAATTTAGAATTGTAAGAGATGTGATTAAATGAAGTCCACAAAGATTCTTACTGTATGGTAATTGATTGCATGTCAGCATCCCTACAGCATGCAGTGTATTTATTTAATTCTCAACCTTTATGTTGCTTTTGTCAGTAAGCATGAAGAACATAATTTGATTCAGTCACATGAAGGACAAAACGCTTACTGTAAAGAAAAGGATTAGACTATACATGTACATCAGTTCACATAAGTTACTGGGTAAACATTATGCCAAGCAATATACCAAGCAATCAAATGCACCTGGTATTGACTCCACGACTGGTGTCTGGGTGTACTTGCTCATTAAGGGACAAAGATTAAGCCTCTAAAATTACCAGTGTAGAAAAACCCATCTCTAGTCAACAATATGTATTCAATTGTATTCACACTTAGACAATCAACACATTTGAATTTGTTTGGTGACAACAATATTACAGGCAAGACTAATTGTAGTCTATAATATGGGACACAACATTACAGTAAAATCTAGATAAATGCATTAACTATATTGTCTCAAGTAGGATATTTCATTCATTTAAGTTAGAAATTTGGATCACAATTTAGGCCTATGTAATTAGCTTGTAAGGATAAAGATGTATTTAAGCTCTAAATAGTCATCCACCCAAAACAGTAAACATGCATTGATAATAACCAATGATAGGTGGCGACATCAACCATTCATGACCTTTGATCACATGGTTGTTGTAAAGGTCATGCAGTCGACATGTAGTCGCAAGTCGGACAATTTATATACCCATAATGTAACACACTTTGAAAGGCGGTGACAAACGTTGGTCAACGTCTTGACAAAAGTGATCCGCTCGAACTCACCCACTGACTGACTGGCTGACTGACTGATTGACTGACCGGCTGACTGTCTGGCTGGCTGTCTGACTGACTTGGGGGATGTTCCTGTTCTCGACCCAATACGAACCAGCCATGGAGATATGTCACTCACTGTGGAAGTCGAAGAAAGCGTCCTCTGGCAACGGGGGGCCTCCTTGGAGATGTTAAGCCCGGACCGGACACAGACCAGAAACGGCTTTGCCGCCCTGGATCCAGAGGTTTCGGCTCCTTCTTCCTTAGGGGCTTCCGATTCGAGATCGGATCCAGAGGTACATGCGCCTTCGTCCTTTTGTTCTGTCTCCCTCTCCGGTGGCTTCTACCTCGGGTTCAGATCCTCAGAGCTCCCACCCTCATCAGACCATGAGGCTGCCTGAGAGACCGGCCCATTCATCATCCACGATGGATACTACAGCCGGCTCGGGTCCATTGGGCCCCACCGCCCTTCAGTCCTCGAGGGGTCTTCTAAACCACTCGAGGTGAAAGAACAGCCGGACCTCCTCTGCTGTTTCACCAGCTGTCATCATCGGCAGCTCTATGGTGACAAACATCTCGGTTCCCAGGTGCAAAAATCCTGTGCTACCCAGGAGCACGAGGACAGGACATCACAAGGCTGCTTCCGACTGTTCTACAACAGATTCCAGGAGCTGACGCTGTCGTAGTCCATGTGGGGTCAAACGACATCAGGAGGGCTAGCTCTGAACTTCTGAAAATGGATTTTAAAGAACTGATTCTAGCACTGAAAGATTCCAAAAAGCGGCCAATCATTTCAGGTCCAGTACCATCGTTGGGTCGTGGGTGTGAAAGATTCAGCAGGCTACTGGCATTACACACCTGGCTAAAAGATGACTGTAGCTCTGTTGGAATCACTTTTATAGATAACTTTGAGACCTTCTGGAAAATCATCTTGGCTCCTGGACTGACTCTGTCTATGCATTTCAAGGCTGCATTGAGACAATGAATCATCAATGACCCAAGACCAGCTCAGTTAATCCCTACCAATGTGATGCTGAGTTGTCATAATGCTGTGTCAAATGTACATTATCCAAGGGGCGTTGGCAGACGCAATATAAGTAACTTAATTTATGACCTCCTAACTGCCCTGAATACCTCTGTTGATCCTACAGCTATTGTATGCAGTAATCATGTGCCTATGAACCAGAGTTACACTGTTAGCACTGAGGTGGAGTGCCCTAGTAGGAAGTCCACTGTGTTCACCGTGCACTGCATCAGATCCAATATAAATAACATGAGCAAGTCTACTTCTGATAAGCTTCCCAGTAAAGCATAAAAAACAATCAAGCAACCCAGAAAAGTGCAAGAAATTGCCCATATTAACATGTAGCCTAAGAAACAAGGTTCATAAAGTCAATAACTTGCTCTCTGAAACTCACTTAGATAATACCTTTGATGATACAGTGGTAGCAATACATGGTTATAACATCTACAGAAAAGACAGAAATGCCAACGGGGGCGGTGCTGCGGTCTATATTCAGAACCACATTCCTGTAAAGCTTAGAGAGGATCTCATGTTAAATACTGTTGAAGTAATATGGCTACAGGTTCATCTGCCTCTCCTGAAGCCCATTCTTGTGGGAAGCTGCTATAGACCACCAAGTGCTAACAGTCAGTATCTGGATAATACGTGTGAAATGCTTGATAATGTATTTGATATCAACAGAGAAGTATATTTTGTGTATTTACAAACAGCACAGGAATGAAATCATCAACATGTATTGATCACATCTTTACTAATGCTGCAGAAATGTGCTTTAAAGCAGTATCCAAATACATAGGATGTAGTGATCACAATATAGTAGCCATATCTAGGAAAACCAATGTTCTAAAGGATGGGCCTAATATAGTGTATAAGAGGTCATACAATAAGTTTTGTAGTGATTCTTATGTTGATGATGTAAAGAATATTTGCTGGTCTGTGGTGTGTAAGGAGGAGCAACCAGACGCTGCACTTGACACATTTATGAAATTGCTTATTCCAGTTACTAATAAGCATGCACCCATTAAGAAAATGACAGTAAAAACTGTAAAATCCCCTTGGATTGATGAGGAATTGAAAAATTGTATGGTTGAGAGGGATGAGGCAAAAGGTATGGCAAATAAGTCTGGCAGCCCAACCGAGCTCAGTTGGTAGAGCATGGCGCTTGCAACGCCAGGGTTGTGGGTTCGATTCCCACGGGAGGCCAGTATGAAAAATGTATGCACTCACTAACTGTAAGTCGCTCTGGATAAGAGCGTCTGCTAAATTACTAAAATGTGAATGTACTGCAAATTGAGAAATCAATAAAAATCAAAATAAACTATACTATGAAACAAAAATAAATGATATAAAGAATGACAGTAAAAAGCTTTGGTGCACCTTAAATTACATTTTGGGAAAAAAGGCAAACTCGGCTCCATCATTCATTGAATCAGATGGCTCATTCATCACAAAACCCACTGATATTGCCAACTACTTTAATGATTTTTTCATTGGCAAGATTAGCAAACTTAGGCATGACATGCCAGCAACAAACGCTGACACTACACATCCAAATTAATCTGACCAAATTATGAAAGACAAGAATTGTACTTTTGAATTCCGTAAAGTGAGTGTGGAAGAGGTGAAAAAAGTATTGTTGTCTATCAACAATGACAAGCCACCGAGGTCTGACAACCTGGATGGAAAATTACTGAGGATAATAGCGGACGATATTGCCACTCCTATTTGCCTAATTTAAGCCTACTAGAAAGTGTGTGCCCTCAGGTCTGGAGGGAAGCAAAAGTCATTCCGCTACCCAAGAATAGTAAAGCCACCTTTACTGGTTCAAATAGCCGACCAATCAGCCTGTTACCAACCCTTAGTAAACCTCTGGAAAAAATGGTGTCTGACCAGATACAATGCTATTTTACAGTAAACCAATTGACAACCGACTTTCAGCACACTTATAGGGAAGGACATACAACAAGCACAGCACTTACACAAATGAGTGATGATTGGCTGAGAGAAATTTATGATAAAAAGATTGTGTGGACTGTTTTGTTAGACTTCAGTACGGCTTTTGACATTATCGATCATAGTCTGCTGCTGGAAAAACTTGTGTTATGGCATTACACCCCCTGCTACAGTGGCTTGCAAAAGTATTCACCCCCCTTGGCATTTTTCCTATTTTGTTGCCTTACAACCTGGAATTAATTAATTAATTAAAAAGGATTTTTGGGGGGTTTGCAACATTTGATTTACACAACATGTCTACCACTTTGAAGATGCAAAATATTTTTCATTGTGAAACAAACAAGAAATAAGACAAAAAAACTGAAAACATGAGCGTGCATAACTATTCACCGCACTATGGGACTCCCGATCACTGCCGGTTGTGATACAGCCCGGGATCGAACCCAGGTCTGTAGTGACGCCTCTAGCACTGTGATGCAGTGCCTTAGACCGCTGCGCCACTCAGGAGGCTCACTGCTCAGCCTTCTTAACAACACTATCAACATGGCAGGTCCTACAGGCCCTAGTTTTGTCGCACCCGGACTACTGTTCAGTAGTGTGGTCAGGTGCCACAAAGAGGGACTTAGGAAAATTACAATTGGCTCAGAACAGGGCAGCACGGCTGGCCCTTAAAAGTACGCGGGGAGCTACCATTAATGATATGCATGTCAATCTCTCATGGCTCAAAGTGGAAGAGAGATTGACTTCATCACTACTTGTTTTTGTAAGAAGTGTTGACAAGCTGAATGTACCGAGATGTCTGTTTAAACTACTAGCAAACAGCTCGGACTCCCATGCATGCCCCACAATACATGCCACCAGAGGTCTCTTCACAATCCCCAAGTCCAGAACAGACTATTGGAGGTGCACAGTACTACATAGAGCCATGACTACATGGAACTCTATTCCACATCAGGTAACTGATGCAAGCAGTAGAATCTGATGTAAAAATACACCTTATGGAACAGCGGGGACTGTGAAGAGACACACACAAAGGTACAGACACGCTAGCACACGCACTCTACACACACGTACATTGTAATATTGTTGTATGGTGGTATTATACATTTTGTATTGTAGATATGTAGTGGTGTAATAATGTTATATGATGTACTGTTTTATATGTGATGTAAGTGCCTTAATGTGTTTGGACCCTAGGAAGAGTAGCTGCTGCCTTGGCAGCAGCTAATGGGGATACCTAATAAATACAAATACAAATACCACTAAAAACGAGAGTCAGAGTTACGTCCCAAATGGCACCCTATTCCCTTTATAGTGCACTACTTTTGACCAGAGCCCAAGTAGTGCACTACAGTAGGCCCTATGTAGGGAATTGGGTGCCATTGGGGATGCATTCAGAGCCAGACAGCTGCTGTTTCAGCCTTCTGTTATATTACTTGCACAACATTCTCATTCTCTTGACATAGTTTCTGTTATGGAAAAATGAACCATACAAAGTATTGAAAGAAGGTAAAGATCAATGAATTTCATCAAAGGCAGAAGAGGTACAGTAGCTTTAATACAAATGAATCTCGGCAACTCAGAACCCTAACTTGCATGAGTGCTGGCCTTCAGCCAGCTCTGTGTGTGTGTGCGTGTGCATTTGCGTGTGCTTATGCGGGGCAAAGTAGGCTCAAGATCTTACAGTACATAACACATTGGCTAATTTAGGTCAGTGCTGGTCATGCTAATCGCATTTTCAATCTGTTATTGGTACAAACACACACGCACACACGATATTGGATTGGAGTGTGTGTAAGGAAGATATACTATAATTAAAACAATACCTTTTTTTACCTTAAGGATAAACAGGATATTCCTAATAGTTCTAATTCCATTGTTCTGAATTGCTATATCTCAATGTTTGATTAAAACAAAGTCATGTGAATACTGCAAACGGGTCCCTCTCTGTCTGAAATGATTTCTAGTCTGCCTAAAGCTAAAATCTGACAACTTTACTTTAGTGTGCCAGCACTCAGGGGAATATTATACATGCAGTGACTCACCCACTCACTGTTTCAAGTGTTCAGGGCTGTGCACAGATCTTTGTAAGGGGAAGGTGCTCAAAATGAACCCCCCCCTAAAGAAAATCGACCTAAATTCCTAATACATTCCAACTGCATATGTAGCCAAAATGTCTATATATTTTATGCAACATCACTAATCACACACTGTAAGCAAGCTATTGCAACTGACTCCTTACAGAGACATTTAATTGACATAATGCACAAACGTCTTTAGCACTGGTTGACCGCTATCTGTGCACGTGTCTGCAAGTGTTCCAGCCCAGGGGAGCAGGAGTGGCTAAGCAGTGTCCTACTTTTCTCTTGCAAAGGTTGTCACAACATGTGCTTTAGCAACCTCTGTTGCCAAGGAAGTCAACAGAGTTTAGAGTTTAGGAGAGGCAAATAGAGATTTGTTAAACATATTTGTGTGAGCTAACAACATGTCCCTAATGTCACTTTTTTTTTTTTATCACACACAGACATAGACAGACAAACAATAACAAATATATTGTGGAAGCATATATATATATGACAGAGACAAGAGCTTACTTTATATCCTCATATAAACAGATAATAAAGGGATGATCAACGAGGGGCGCTATTTATTCTATGGAAAATAAGGAACGATGTGGAAGGTGTGTCCACGACGCGCTGCCGGAGTGGAACTGAACTTCCACCAAGGAGGTGCATTATTTTCCAGAGAACGCATAGAGCCCCGAGTTGATTATCCCTTTATGCCATGTCTCTAATCGAACATATTTGCCACTAGAAATATGTGTTCATTTGCCAGCAGAAATGTGTTCAACATTCACTGAAGTAGCTTGCAAGTTTACTAGATAGCTATAGTGCTAGTAGTAATCATGGTAACCAAACAAACAGACTTGCTAGTTTAGCTAACCAAACCATCAGTATAGTACTAGTAGTAACCAAACAAACAGACTTGCTAGTTTAGCTAATCAAATCATCAGACCTAGCTTGCTATTTATGACAATCGAATTCAACAACACCAATAATGTTTTCAAATCGACTGCTTTCGAAAGCAGCTCAAACAAAACATGTAAAAATTAACTACAGCCATTGAATTCTACCTGCAAATATACCGTGCATTATAGGGAAATAATGCACGCTCTTAAAATTAACCAATTAATAGTGCAATTTAAAATCAATCAAAGGACCAGACAAAACAGGACAGATCACAGAGAGATACTGGGAAGGCACAGAAGAGGATAGGGGCTAGGACAGAATCATTCAAAGTCCATTGGCTTTCTGAAATAGGTGTTTTTTTGTGTTGTTTTTATGAGTCTGACTGTGTCTGCATTTTGGCAGTGGAAGGCTGCACTCGGGTGGATGAAGATCCTGCAGCTGTTCACTTTGTTGGCCTAAACGGCTTGTTTCATTTGTACAAAGAGTACAGGAGCTTTTTCTTCCCCAGTAGGCTACTGTGTGTTAGATTGAGTTGTTTTCTCCCTGGTGAAAGCACATGAGGTTCAATGTGAGAACCGCCTAGGAGGGGGTGAGCAGCGAGCGCAGGATATCTCGCTCAGCTATTGGACAAAAGTAGGTCAACCGCGCCCACTAACGTGACCCATCATTCCATCCACACTTTTCTAGGCTAAGGGTGAAAGGGTTTGGTCCGTGCGCTCAAAGCGTGACAGACGAAAAAGCACTCTGTCAAATAAAGCCCTCTCACAAAAAAGTGTTCTCATAGTTCCTCGCTTGGAACATGACTACAGCGATTATCGTTTGCCGCAATACGCAATTAGCCCATGTATGTATGTACAGTACCAGTCAAAAGTTTGGACACACCTACTCATTCAAGGTTTTTCTTTATTTTTACTATTATTCTACATTGTAGAATAATAGTGAAGACATCAAAACTATGAAATAACACATATATTTTATATTTGAGATTCTTCAAAGTAGCCACCCTTTGCCTTGATGACAGCTTTGAACACTCTTGGCATTATCTCAACCAGGTTCATGAGGTAGTCACCTGGAATGCATTTCAATTAACAGGTGTGCCTTCTTAAAAGTTAATTTGTGGAATTTCTTTCCTTAATGCGTTTGAGCCAATCAAGTTGTGTTGTGACAAGGTAGGGGTGGTATACAGAAGATAGCCCTATTTGGTAAAAGATCAAGTCCATATTATGGCAAGAACAGCTCAAATAAGAAAGGAGAAATGACAGTCCATCATTACTTTCAGTCAATCTGGAAAATTTCAAGAACTTTGAACGTTTCTTCAAGTGCAGCCGCAAAAACCATCAAGCGCTATGATGAAACTGGCTCTCATGAGGACCGCCACAGGAAAGGAAGACACAGAGTTAACTCTGCTGCAGAGGATAAGTTCATTAGAGTTACCAGCCTTAGAAATTGCAGCCCAAATAAATGCTTCACAGAGTTCAAGGAACAGACACATCTCAACATAAACTGTTCAGAGGAGACTACGTGAATCAGGCCTTCATGGTCGAATTGCTGCAAAGAAACCACTACTAAATGACACCAATAAGAAGAAGAGACTTGCTTGGGCCAAGAAACACGAGCAATGGACATTAGACTGGTGGAAATCTGTCCTTTGGTCTGATGAGTCCAAATTTGAGATTTTTGGTTCCAACTGCTGTGTCTTTGTGAGACGCAGGTGAACGGATGATCTCCGCATGTGTGGTTCCCACCGTAAAGCATGGAGGAGGAGGTGTGATGGTGTGGGGGTGCTTTGCTGGTGACACTGTCAGTTATTTATTTAGAATTCAAGGCACTCTTAACCAGCATGACTACCACAGCGTTCTGCAGCGATACGCCATCCCATCTGGTTTGCGCTTAGTGGGACTATCATGTGTTTTTCAACAGGACAATGACCCAACACACCTCCAGGCTGTGTAAGGGCTATTTTACCAAGAAGGAGAGTGATGGAGTGCTGCATCAGATGACCTGGCCTCCACAATCCCCCGGCCTCAACCCAATTGAGATTGTTTTGGATGAGTTGGACCGCAGAGTGAAGGAAAAGCAGCCAACAAGTGCTCAGCATATTTGGGAACTCCTTCAAGACTGTTGGAAAAGCATTCCAGGTGAAGCTGGTTGAGAGAATGCCAAGAGTGTACAAAGCTGTCATCAAGGCAAAGGGTTGCTACTTTGAAGAATCTAAAATCTAAAATATATTTTGATTTGTTTAACACTTTCTTGGAAAACAAATGATTCCATATGTGTCATTTCATAGTTTTGATGTCTTCACTATTATTCTACAATGTAGAAAATAGTAAAACTAAAGAAAAACCCTTGAATGTGTAGGTGTGTCCAAAATGTTGACTGGTACTGTATGTGGGGAAAAAATGGTTGCCTTACTTTAGTGAAATTTGTCACGTGTTTCACATATGAGGACGAGCTTCTCATATTGAGAACAGTGGATTCAAAACTAACGCACCTTGCATCTATTTTGAACAACGCCATTGAAGGCCTACATAATGTAATTAAAGTGTACACACAATCTCTGATATTATGCCAATAGCTTATTACTCCCTCTGCACATTCAAGTGATAAATAGCCCTACTTTGTCGGCTTCTCTGAACTCCTTTTGACAGGATTTAAATTCGAGAAATTATAGTCTGTAGGGCCTAGGACTAGGTCTATTCTAATCTAGTAGGTAACTTCCATACGAATTAGTCTGAAACGCGATGGGCTATATAGAAACAGTGTCGTTGATAGGCTATTTATCCTCCTTCCGTCAGTAAAATAGCCTAATTGCGAGAGAGAGAGAGAGAGAGAGAGAGAGAGAGAGAGAGAGAGAGAGAGAGAGAGAGAGAGAGAGAGAGAGAGAGAGATACTTGAATCAGTTATAGAACCCATTGCCCTTTATGGTTCTGGGGTCCGCTCACCAACCAAGAATTCACAAAATGGGACAAACACCAAATTGAGACTGCATGCAGAATTCTTCAAAAATATCCTCAGTGTACAACGAAAAACACCAAATAATGCATGCAGAGCAGAATTAGGCCAATACCCGCTAATTATCAAAATCCAGAAAAGAGCTGTTAAATTCTATAACCACTTAAAAGGAGGCGATTCCCAAACCTTCCATAACAAAGCTATCACCTACAGAGAGATGAACTTGGAGAACAGTCCCCTAAGTAAGCTGGTCCTGGGGCTCTGTTCACAAACACAAACAGACCCCACAGAGCCCCAGGACAACAACAACAACACAATTAGACCCAACCAAATCACGAGAAAACAAAAAGAGAATTACTTGACACATTGGAAAGAAGAAACAAAAAAACAGAGCAACTAGAATGCTATTTGGCCCTAAACAGAGAGTACACAGTGGCAGAATACCTGACCACTGTGACTGACCCAAACTTAAGGAAAGCTTTGACTATGTACAGACTCAGTGAGCATAGCCTTGCTATTGAGAAAGGCCGCCGTAGGCAGACCTGGCTCTCAAGAGAAGACAGGCTATGTGCACACTGCCCACAAAATGAGGTGGAAACTGAGCTGCACTTCCAAACCTCCTGCCAAATGTATGACCATATTAGAGACACATATTTCCCTCAGATTACAGCGATCCACAAAGAATTTGAAAACAAACCCAATTTTGATAAACTCCCTTATCTACTGGGTGAAAAACCACAGTGTGCCATCACAGCTGCAAGATTTGTGACCTGTTGCCACAAAAAAAGGGCAACCAGTGAAGAACAAACATCTTTGTAAATTCAACCCATATTTATTTTCCCATTTGTACTTTAACTATTTGCACATTGTTACAACACTGTATATAGACATAATATGACATTTGAAATGTCTTTACTCTTTTGTAACTTCTGAGTGTAATGTTTATTGTTAACATTTATTGTTTATTTCACTTTTGTTTACTATCTACTTCACTTGCCTTGGCAATGTTAACATACGTTTCCCATGCCAATAAAGCCCTTAAATTGAATTGAATTGAATTGAATTGAATTAGAGAGAGAGAGAGAGAGAGAGAGAGAGAGAGAGAGAGAGAGAGAGAGAGAGAGATGGATGGATGGATGGAGAGAGTGGAGAGAGAGAGAGAGAGAGAGAGAGAGAGAGAGAGAGAGGCGGTATCTCAGGGTTTGACGTCACATACCTCAGTTTTCACATGGTATGAATGGGTGAACGGGACGAGGCTATCTCTGCCTTCTACTGTAGACGACAGCGCTATTGGAATAGCGGGTGGCACTGGAAGCAGCTTTGCACGCAATCTTCCCACTGGGTTTTATTTCTCGATATATCCGCAGTTGTTGGGGTCGAAATCGACCTGTGATTTCGATTTATTTTTTCGATACACTTGAATGTTTAGTATTTTGTATTAGCCTACCTGCAAGCAATAATAACCCAGGACCAGGTTTAGTGATTTTTTTGACAGCTGAAGGATTTTTTTTGACAGCTGAAGGAAGACGAGATGGATAAAATAGTGTCCAGACATCTCCCGGTGAATCCAAGGTTTCTACCTACGTCGAATCACTGCGTATTGAAGTCTCTACTGGAGAACCCCATGAAGCTACCCCTCCTCCAACAACATGAACAACAACATGAAGGTAAGAAATAGCCTACGTTTATTTTACTCTGTTCTATTCTATTGCTTTCTATTATTTTCTAGAATATATAATTACTTATCTCAAACTTAAATTGTCTTTATTGTTATAGAGACAATTTGTTTATTTACGTTGTTTATTTATGTATTGTATAGTTTATTTATAGGATTAGCTACTTGTATCTATGAACTCGCTTTGCTCCAGGTAAATAGCGTAAAGAATGCATTTTGAAATATACTCTAAAGGCCTATAGCCAACATTAATTTTAGAAATCATCGATCAAATTGATAATGATTTGCTTCAGTGTCCTTACCTAACGAAATACAGGCATATAGATATAGTTCATATAAAGTTACCATATACTTGTGTGCCTGTCTGTATGTGCCCAAACCAGCTCTACCAGTAGGCCTACAGTAGCTAAGTTTTCTGATATTAGTCACCTGACAACACTTGACAAATTCATTAGCTAGCAATTAACTACCACTTATTATTCCTAAATTAATGTATTTAATTATATAGCTAGCACAGTGACTATCACTATCAGTGATGTATGTTGATGCAGTGGTTTTATTGATTGAAAGTATGATACTTTGAGTGATAGGGATGTAGCAATAGATATTGCTATGAAGTAACGTTATCAAAGCAGGTATAGGGGTTCACGTCTGAATATCAGGTTTTTTGCTCCTCAAAAACCAGTTATCCAAACCAGTTAACCCTGAATATGAGCCGCTGCATACCATACATAGAGGATACTTTAGTCTCCCCAAAAAACAGATACAAGAAATAGATACTGCACATTCAATACCAGCTTACAAGCCTCACGATTGTGCAGCACATTATTTTACAGTACTGTTTCTGCTGTAATCAAATTTCTGTACCTTAAAGTAAAGCGCTACCATTGTCTGTATAGATGAGCGTAGTTTTTTCGGTGTCTTGGTACTAACTGTGGACCCCCCCCCCCCCCCAATGTCCACTTTAGGATTTGAGAAGGAGCGAGAGAAGGAGAAGAATTTGGATGAGGAGAGGAGTGCCCCACAGTCAGCCTTCCTGGGGCCCACGCTGTGGAACAAGACTCTCCCCTACGATGGAGACAACTTCCAGCTGGAGTACATGGATCTGGACGAGTTCCTGTCGGAAAACGGCCTTCCCTCTGAACTCGCCGTCTCCACCCACCACGACCAGCACCAATCACAGTCCCAGCACCAGACTTCAATCATGTCACAAGCCCTGCCCACTCCGTCGCCCTCTGTGATCGACCTTAGCAACCATGCCAGCGCTTCGACGTCGGTACACACAAGCATGGGCGCACAGAACTGTCTCCCTAGCCTCACCAGAGCAGGTGTGTAAAAAACACACACACACACACACACACACACACACACACACACACACACACACACACATCAACACACACAGGGAAAAAAGGATAAGACCCACATCCTCTGATTGTCTGTACAGTAGACATCTGAAAGACACTTCTAGCTCATATAATACAATATCAACCACAGCTCCGTAAGAATAGAGTAGGACTACTTTATTAGGTTTCTTAGAAGAGGCCTCAAACCCAGAATGGAAAAAGTGTGAAATTCAAATGTTGTGACGGCGTGACCTGTGAGTCAAATAAAATAAAATTGTATTTGTCA
This sequence comes from Coregonus lavaretus, assembly GCF_964263955.1. NCBI lineage: Eukaryota > Metazoa > Chordata > Actinopteri > Salmoniformes > Salmonidae > Coregonus > Coregonus lavaretus. Next base: position 40,073,930 of record NC_140012.1, read on the forward strand.
CATGCGCCGATGTCAAAGCGACGTGTATGCGGTAGGCGAAGTCAAGAGCAGGACACCGAGGTACTGGCAGATACTTTACTGGATACAGTGCAAATCCAAAGTACAAAGGCAACCTCATACAGAGAGGAACGATACAACCCGCACACATGGGCAACTGCCGAAAAGACCAAAACAATTACGCACAATACACAATGAGAAACAGAGGGTTATAAAGGGAACACAATAAAACATAATGGGAAACAGGTGTAAACAATAAAGACCAAACAAGACAAACACCGAAACATAGATCGGCAGCAGCTAGTACTCCGGGGACGACGAACGCCGAAGCCTGCCCGAGCAAGGAGGAGGAGCAGCCTCGGCTGAATCCGTGACAGCCGAATACAACAGGTGTAGACCTTACAGTGAAATGCTTACTTACAAGCCCTTAACCGACAATGTAGTTTTAAGAAAAATAAGTGTTAAGTAAAAAATGTAAATAACAAATAATTAAAGAGCAGCAGTAAAATAACAGTAGTGAGGCTATATACAGGGGGTACCGGTACAGAGTCAATGTGCGGGGGCACAGGTTAGTCGAGGTAATTGAGGTAATAAGTACACTACCGTTCAAAAGTTTTGGGTCACTTAGAAATGTCCTTGTTTTCGAAAGAAAAGCAATTTTTTTGTCCATTAAAATAACATCAAATTGATCAGAAATACAGTGTAGACATTGTTAATGTTGTAAATGGCTATTGTAGCTCAAAACGGCTGATTTTTAATGGAATATCTACATAGGCGTACAGAGGCCCATTATCAGCAACCATCAGTCCTGTGTTCCAATGGCACGTTGTGTTGCTAATCCAAGTTTATCATTTTAAAAGGCTAATTGATAATTAGAAAACCCTTTTGCAATTATGTTAGCACAGCTGAAAACTGTTGTGTTGATTAAAGAAGCAATAAAACTGGCCTTCTTGAGACTAGTTGAGTATCTGGAGCATCAGCAATTATGGGTTCGATTACAGGCTCAAAATGGCCAGAATCAAATAACTTTCTTCTGAAACTCGTCAGTCTATTCTTGTTCTGAGATATGAAGGCTATTCCATGCAAGAAATTGCCAAGAAACTGAAGATCTCGTACAACACTGTGTACTACTCCCTTCACAGAACAGCGCAAAGAAAAAGCTCAGACTGGCCAATAAAAAGAAAAGATTAAGATGGGCAGTCTGAGAAATGGCTTTTTCTTTGCAACTCTGCCTAGAAGGTCAGCATCCCAGAGTCACCTCTTCACTATTTAATGAAGCTACCAGTTGAGGACCTGTGAGGAGCCTGTTTCTCAAACGAGACACTCTAATGTATTTGTCCTCTTGCTCAGTTGTGCACCGGCGCCTCCCACTCCTCTTTCTATTCTGGTTAGAGCCAGTTTGCCCTGTTCTGTGAAGGGAGTAGTACACAGCTGTTAAGAAGCCTTTTGGACCTAGACCTGGCACCCCGGTACCGCCTGCTGTGCGGTAGCAGAGAGAACATTCTATGACTAGGGTGGCCCTCTGGTGTAGAGGTCCTGGATGGCAGGAAGCTTGGCCCCAGTGATGTACTGGGCCGTACGCACAACCCTCTGTAGTGCCTTGCTCGGAGGCCGAGCTTTTGCCATACCAGGCGGTGATGCAACCAGTCAGGGTGCTCTCGATGGTGCAGCTGTATAACTTTTTGAGGATCTGAGGACCCATGCCAAATCTTTTCAGTCTCCTGAGGGGGAATAGGCTTTGTCGTGCCCTCTTCACGACTGTCTTGGTGTGTTTGGACCATGATAGTTGGTTGGTGATGTGGACACCAAGGAACTTGAAGCTCTCAACCTGCTCCACTACAGCCCCGTCGATGAGAATGGGGGCGTGCTCGGTCCTCTTATTTTTCCTGCAGTCCACAATCATCTCCTTTGTCTTGATCACATTGAGGGAGAGGTTGTTATCCTGGCACCACACGCCAGGTCTCTGACCTCCTCCCTATAGGCTGTCTCATCGTTGTCGGTGATCAGGCCTACCACTGTTGTGTCGTCTGCAAACATAATGATGGTGTTGGAGTCGTGCCTGGCCATGCAGTCATGGGTGAACAGGGAGTACAGGAGGGGACTGAGCACGCACCCCTGTGGGGCCCCCGTGATGAGGATCAGCGTGGCAGATGTGTTGTTACCTACCCTTACCACCTGGGGGCGGCCCATCAGGAAGTCCAGGATCCAGTTGCAGAGGGAGGTGTTTAATCCCAGGGTCCTTTTTTAGTTATGAGCTTTGAGGGCACTATGGTGTTGAACGCTGAGCTGTAGTCAATGAATAGCATTCTCACGTAGGTGTTCCTTTTGTCCAGGTGGGAAAGGGTAGTGTTGAATGCAATAGAGATTGCATCATCTGTGGATCTGTTGGGGCGGTATGCAAATTGGAGTGGGTCTAGGGTTTCTGGGATAATGGTATTGAGTGTGTGTGTTTTCCTCTGTCTATGCCCCTAACCGAAAGATTGCATGTTTGAATCCTCTAGCCGACAAGGTGAAACATCTGCCGATGTGCCCTTGAGCAAGGCACTTAACCCTAATTGTTCCAGGCTCTCCGTTGATAATGGCAGACCCTGGCTGTGACCCCACTAACTCAACTAATTAGTGTACTGTTCTGTTCATTAGTCACTAATCTGAAGCACTTCTGTTCTGATAGGCAGGTGTTAGACACTTCTGAAAAGCATAGATTGCCTTGTCTTAATTTAAGTTCAATCTTAACCCTGGAGGTCAAATCTCTCTCTGTACATCACTTCAGCTAATTAGTGTAATGTTCTGTTCAAGACTCACTCATTTGAAGTACTTCTGTTCTGAGAGGCAGCTGCTGATTAGCAGGTTCTGAGAGGCAGGTGTTGATTAGCAGGTTCTGAGAGGCAGCTGTTGATTAGCAGGTTGTGAGAGGCAGCTGTTGATTAGCAGGTGCTATACACACTCAGTTCTAATAAACATAAGTTGCCTTCTCTTGATTTGTGAAATCTTCACCTTGGGGCTGGAGGTCAAATCTTTCTGTACATCCCAGTATAGCTGAGCTGAGCTACGTATAGATCTATCTACAGTGCATTCCGAAAGTATTCAGACCCCTTCACTTTTTCCGCATTTTGTTATGTTACAGCCTTATTCTAAAATGGAGAAGAAAAAAAAAATCCCTCATCAATCTACACACAATACCCATAATGACAAAGTGAAAACAGGTTTTTACAATAAAAATGAATTTACAAAAATAAATACCTCATTTACATAAGTATTCAGACCCTTTGCTATGAGACTTGAAATTGAGCTCAGGTGCATCGTGTTTCCATTGATCATCCTTAAGATGTTTCTACAACTTGATTGGAGTCCACCTGTGGTAAATTATATTGATTGGACATGATTTGGAAAGGCACACACCTGTCTATATAAGGTCCCACAGTTGACAGTGCATGTCAGAACAAATACCATGAGGTCGATGGAATTGTCCGTAGAGCTCCGAGACAGGATTGTGTCGAGGCACAGATCTGGGGAAGGGTACCAAAAAAATGTCTGCAGCATTGAAGGTCCCCAAGAACACAGTGGCCTCCATCATTCTTAAATGGAAGAAGTTTGGAACCACCAAGACTCTTCCTAGAGCTGGCCGCCCTGAACAATCGGGGGAGAAGGGCCTTGGTCGGGGAGGTGACCAAGAACCCGATGGTCACTCTGACAGAGCTCCAGAGTTCCTCTGTGGAGATGGGAGAACCTTCCAGAAGGACAACCATCTCTGCAGCAGTAGAGTGACCAGACGGAAGCCACTCCTCAGTAAAAGGCACATGACAGCCCACTTGGAGCTTGCAAAAATGGCACCTAAAGGACTCTCAGACCATGAGAAACAAGATTCTCTGGTCTGATGAAACCAAGATTGAACTCTTTGGCCTGAATGCCTAGTGTCACATCTGGAGGAAACCTGGCACCATCCCTACGGTGAAGCATGGTGGTGGCAGCATCATGCTGTGGGGATGTTGTTCAGCAGCAGGGACTGGGAGACTAGTCAGGATCGAGGGAAAGATGAACGGAGCAAAGTACAGAGAGATCCTTGATGAAAACCTGTTCCAGAGCGCTCAGGACCTCAGACTGAGGTGAAGGTTCAACTTCCAACTGGATAACGACCCTAAGCACACAGCCAAGACAACGCAGGAGTGGCTTCGGGACAAGTCTCTGAATGTCCTTGAGTGGACCCAGCCAGAGCCCGGACTTGAACCCGATCGAACATCTCTGGAGAGACCTGAAAATAGCTGTGCAGCGACGCTCCCCATCCAACCTGACAGAGCTTGAGAGGATCTGCAGAGAAGAATGGGAGAAACTCCCCAAATACAGGTGTGCTTGTAGCGTCATACCAAATAAGACTCAAGGCTGTAATCGCTGCCAAAGGTGCTTCAACAAAGTACTGAGTAAAGGGTCTGAATACTTATGTAAATGTGATATTTGAAAAAAAATGTTGGGGGGGGTATTAATTTGCAAAACATTCTAAAAACCTGTTTTTGGTTTGTCATTATGGGGTATTGTGTAGATTGATAAGGCAAAAAAAACAATTTAATCAATTTTAGAAAAGGCTGTAACTTAACAAAATGTTGAAAAAGGCAAGGGGTCTGAATACTTTCCGAATGTACTGTATATGTCTCAGGCAGCATCAGTGTAATTAATCTCGTCCACCAGCTGTCTCTCTCTCTCTCTCTCTCTGGTATCAATTGAGCCTGGGGATGAGGTTAGTTAAGTAAGTATGTAAGCCTTGGACAAATAAGCCCAGTCCGAGCCAGAACAGCCCATAGGGGCAGGAGCCTATCTCCTGTTTCTGTAGTGTGAGGCAGCTTGATGTACAAGTACACCCCCTGGACAGGACACTAGTAAGAGTGTTCTCTTTATAACTATTATACCTCGGCTCAGGTTAGAGAAGGGCCTAGTCGTCACGTCAGGTTCAGATTGAGGTTGAGATGTCATTTGAACGCTGAAAAGGAGCAGGGCCTCTGGCACTTTCTCCCATCTCACACCAGCTGGTCTCCAGCCTCAAGCCACTCAATGCAAATATATACTTACATGCATAATGCTTATGTAAGGACAGCGGTCAGAGACCGGTGGATACAGACTTATAATATAAGTCCTGTCCACATAACCATTTTCAAAACCAATGTGCTTCTGTCCAGTAGTTGGTTCAGAGTTTATTCTGGATGGGAATTGGAGGTGGAAGAAGTTGAGGTTTCACAGACTGGCAAACTTTTAGGTTGTGTGTTAGCTTTGTGTCTTGTGCCCCCCGGTGGCCACAGTTTGTCACTACTACTGGATACATTATAATAACAATGGAACTATTTATGGTGCTATGAATAAAAATGCACTACTTTCAACTTGTCACATTGATTTTGCTCAAGTTGAACTTTTATCATGAATGTTTTGAGAATAGTGCGCCAAACCACCAACCCCCCAAAATATGTAGTGGTCATTTCTGTAATTCTATCAAATACATTTCTATAGCCTACTTCCATGTATCTAACTTCCTACTGTCCTCCTACTCCCCCTCACCAGCCCTGCCGTCCAGAAACACTCCCAGCCCCATCGACCCAGAGTCCATCCAGGTGCCAGTGAGCTATGTGCCTGACCCTGCTGACTTGGTTTTGTCCAGCGTACCTGGGCAGGATATGTTCGACCCCCGTAAACGCAAGTTCGCCCCCGAGGAGCTCAAACCACAGCCCATGTTCAAGAAGGCCCGCAAGGTGTTATTCCCCGACGACATGAAGGTGTGTGTGTGTGTCTCTGTGTGTATGTCTCTGTGTGTGTGTCTCTCTGTGTGTCTCTCTGTGTGTGTCTCTCTGTGTGTGTGTCTCTCTGTGTGTCTCTCTGTGTGTGTCTCTATGTGTGTACGTGTGTGTGTCTCTGTGTGTGTGTCACATCTACTAATCTATCAGATTGTTTAGCGCTGTGTCATCCCTGATTATGAAACGGGTATATCCGGCCATCTTCTATTATTGATGAATAGATTATTCATAGATAATAATCACAGTGGGTGTAGTAGACCATAGCATGTAGTTATTGTAGTAGACCATAGCATGTAGTTATTGTAGTAGACCATAGCATGTAGTTATTGTAGTAGACCATAGCATGTAGTAGACCACAGCATGTAGTTAGTGTAGTAGACCATAGCATGTAGTAGACCATAGCATGTAGTTATTGTAGTAGACCATAGCATGTAGTAGACCACAGCATGTAGTTAGTGTAGCAGACCATAGCGTGTAGTAGACCACCGCGTGTAGTTAGTGTAGTAGACCACAGCATGTAGTTAGTGTAGTAGACCACAGCATGTAGTTAATGTAGTAGACCATATTATGTAGTTAGTGTAGTAGACCACAGCATGTAGTTAGTGTAGTAGACCATAGCATGTAGTTAGTGTAGTAGACCATAGCATGTAGTTAGTGTAGTAGACCACAGCATGTAGTTAATGTAGTAGACCATAGCATGTAGTTAGTGTAGTAGACCACAGCATGTAGTTAGTGTAGTAGACCACAGCATGTAGTTAATGTAGTAGACCATAGCATGTAGTTAGTGTAGTAGACCACAGCATGTAGTTAGTGTAGTAGACCACAGCATGTAGTTAATGTAGTAGACCATAGCATGTAGTTAGTGTAGTAGACCAGAGCATGTAGTTAGTGTAGTAGACCATAGCATGTAGTTAGTGTAGTAGACCATAGCATGTAGTTAGTGTAGTAGACCATAGCATGTAGTTAGTTACTAGACCATAGCGTGTAGTTAGTGTAGTAGACCACAGCGTGGAGTTAGTGTAGCAGACCATATATTGTTGTTAGTGTAGTAGACCATAGCGTGTAGTTAGTGTAGTAGACCATAGCATGTAGTTAGTGTAGTAGACCACAGCGTGTAGTTAGTGTAGTAGACCACAGCGTGTAGTTAGTGTAGCAGACCACAGTGTGTAGTTAGTGTAGTAGACCACAGCATGTAGTTAATGTAGTAGACCATAGCATGTAGTTAGTGTAGTAGACCATAGCATGTAGTTAGTGTAGTAGACCATAGCATGTAGTTAGTGTAGTAGACCATAGCATGTAGTTAGTGTAGTAGACCATAGCATGTAGTTAGTGTAGTAGACCATAGCATGTAGTTAGTTACTAGACCATAGCGTGTAGTTAGTGTAGTAGACCACAGCGTGGAGTTAGTGTAGCAGACCATATATTGTTGTTAGTGTAGTAGACCATAGCGTGTAGTTAGTGTAGTAGACCATAGCGTGTAGTTAGTGTAGTAGACCATAGCATGTAGTTAGTTAGTAGACCACAGCGTGTAGTTAGTGTAGCAGACCACAGTGTGTAGTTAGTGTAGCAGACAATAGCATGTAGTTAGTGTAGTAGACCATAGCGTGTAGTTAGTGTAGTAGACCATAGCGTGTAGTTAGTGTAGTAGACCATAGCATGTAGTTAGTGTAGTAGACCACAGCGTGGAGTTAGTGTAGCAGACCATATATTGTTGTTAGTGTAGTAGACCATAGCGTGTAGTTAGTGTAGTAGACCATAGCGTGTAGTTAGTGTAGTAGACCATAGCATGTAGTTAGTTAGTAGACCACAGCGTGTAGTTAGTGTAGCAGACCACAGTGTGTAGTTAGTGTAGCAGACAATAGTATGTAGTTAGTGTAGTAGACCACAGCGTGTAGTTAGTGTAGTAGACCATAGCATGTAGTTAGTGTAGTAGACCATAGCATGTAGTTAGTGTAGTAGACCACAGCGTGTAGTTAGTGTAGTTAGTGTAGTAGACCACATCGTGTAGTTAGTGTAGCAGACCACAGCGTGTAGTTAGTGTAGCAGACAATAGCATGTAGTTAGTGTAGTAGACCACAGCGTGTAGTTAGTGTAGTAGACCATAGCATGTAGTTAGTGTAGTAGACCATAGCATGTAGTTAGTGTAGTAGACCATATATTGTTGTTAGTGTAGTAGACCACAGCGTGGAGTTAGTGTAGCAGACCATATATTGTTGTTAGTGTAGTAGACCATAGCGTGTAGTAGACCACAGCGTGTAGTTAGTGTAGTTAGTGTAGTAGACCACAGCGTGTAGTTAGTGTAGCAGACCACAGCGTGTAGTTAGTTTAGCAGACAATAGCATGTAGTTAGTGTAGTAGACCACAGCGTGTAGTTAGTGTAGTAGACCATAGCATGTAGTTAGTGTAGTAGACCACAGCGTGTAGTTAGTGTAGTTAGTGTAGTAGACCACAGCGTGTAGTTAGTGTAGCAGACAATAGCATGTAGTTAGTGTAGTAGACCATAGCATGTAGTTAGTGTAGTAGACCATAGCATGTAGTTAGTGTAGTAGACCACCGCGTGTAGTTAGTGTAGTAGACCATAGCATGTAGTTAGTGTAGTAGACCATAGCATGTAGTTAGTGTAGTAGACCATATATTGTTAGTGTAGTAGACCATAGCGTGTAGTTAGTGTAGTAGACCACAGCGTGTAGTTAGTGTAGTAGACCATAGCGTGTAGTTAGTGTAGTAGACCACAGCGTGTAGTTAATGTAGTAGACCATAGCATGTAGTTAGTTTAGTAGACCATATTATGTAGTTAGTGTAGTAGACCATAGCATGTAGTTAGTGTAGTAGACCATAGCATGTAGTTAGTGTAGTAGACCATAGCAAGTAGTTAGTGTAGTAGACCATAGCATGTAGTTAGTTAGTAGACCATAGCATGTACTTAGTTAGTAGACCATAGCATGTACTTAGTTAGTAGACCATAGCGTGTAGTTAGTTTAATAGACCATAGCATGTAGTTAGTGGGGTAGACCATAGCATGTAGTTAGTGTAGTAGACCATAGCGTGTAGTTAGTTAGTAGACCATAGCATGTAGTTAGTGTAGTAGACCATAGCGTGTAGTTAGTGTAGTAGACCATAGCATGTAGTTCGTGTAGTAGACCATAGCGTGTAGTAGACCACCGCGTGTAGTTAGTGTAGTAGACCACAGTGTGTAGTTAGTGTAGTAGACCACAGCATGTAGTTAGTGTAGTAGACCACAGCATGTAGTTAGTGTAGTAGACCATAGCATGTAGTTAGTGTAGTAGACCATAGCATGTAGTTAGTGTAGTAGACCATAGCATGTAGTTAGTTACTAGACCATAGCGTGTAGTTAGTGTAGTAGACCACAGCGTGTAGTTAGTGTAGCAGACCATATATTGTTGTTAGTGTAGTAGACCATAGCGTGTAGTTAGTGTAGTAGACCACAGCGTGTAGTTAGTGTAGTAGACCACATCGTGTAGTTAGTGTAGTAGATCATAGCGTGTAGTTTGTGTAGTAGACCACAGCGTGTAGTTAGTGTAGTTAGTGTAGTAGACCACAGCGTGTAGTTAGTGTAGCAGACCACAGCGTGTAGTTAGTGTAGCAGACAATAGTATGTAGTTAGTGTAGTAGACCACAGCGTGTAGTTAGTGTAGTAGACCACAGCGTGTAGTTAGTGTAGTAGACCATAGCATGTAGTTAGTAGAGTAGACCATAGCGTGTAGTTAGTGTAGTGGACCATAGCGTGTAGTTAGTGTAGTGGACCATAGCATGTAGTTAGTGTAGTAGACCATAGCATGTAGTTAGTGTAGTGAACCATAGCATGTAGTTAGTGTAGTAGACCATAGCATGTAGTTAGTGTAGTGGACCATAGCATGTAGTTAGTTTAGTAGACCATAGCATGTAGTTAGTGTAGTAGACCATAGCATGTAGTTAGTGTAGTAGACCATAGCATGTAGTTAGTGTAGTGGACCATAGCATGTAGTTAGTTTAGTAGACCATAGCATGTAGTTAGTGTAGTAGACCATAGCATGTAGTTAGTGTAGTAGACCATAGCATGTCGTTAGTTAGTAGACCGTAGCGTGTAGTTAGTGTAGTAGACCATAGCATGTAGTTAGTGTAGTAGACCATATATTGTTGTTAGTGTAGTAGACCATAGCGTGTAGTTAGTGTAGTAGACCACAGCGTGTAGTTAGTGTAGTAGACCACAGCGTGTAGTTAGTGTAGTAGACCACAGCGTGTAGTTAGTGTAGCAGACCACAGTGTGTAGTTAGTGTAGTAGACCACAGCGTGTAGTTAGTGTAGTAGACCACAGTGTGTAGTTAGTGTAGTAGACCATAGCATGTAGTTAGTGTAGTAGACCACAGTGTGTAGTTAGTGTAGTAGACCACAGTGTGTAGTTAGTGTAGTAGACCACAGCGTGTAGTTAGTGTAGCAGACCACAGCGTGTAGTAAGTGTAGTAGACCATAGCGTGTAGTTAATGTAGTAGACCATAGCATGTAGTTAGTTTAGTAGACCATAGCGTGTAGTTAGTGTAGTGGACCATAGTGTGTAGTTAGTGTAGTAGACCATAGCATGTAGTTAGTGTAGTAGACCATAGCATGTAGTTAATGTAGTAGACCATATTATGTATTTAGGGTAGTAGACCATAGCATGTAGTTAGTGTAGTAGACCATAGCATGTAGTTAGTGTAGTAGACCATAGCATGTAGTTAGTGTAGTAGACCATAGCGTGTAGTTAGTGTAGTAGACCATAGCATGTAGTTAGTGTAGTAGACCATAGCATGTAGTTAGTGTAGTAGACCATAGCATGTAGTTAGTGTAGTAGACCATAGCATGTAGTTAGTTAGTAGACCATAGCATGTACTTAGTTAGTAAACCATAACATGTAGTTAGTTAGTAGACCATAGCGTGTAGTTAGTTTAATAGACCATAGCATGTAGTTAGTGGGGTAGACCATAGCATGTAGTTAGTGTAGTAGACCATAGCGTGTAGTTAGTTAGTAGACCATAGCATGTAGTTAGTGTAGTAGACCATAGCGTATAGTTAGTGTAGTAGACCATAGCATGTAGTTAGTGTAGTAGACCATAGCGTGTAGTTAGTGTAGTAGACCATAGCGTGTAGTTAGTGTAGTAGACCATAGCATGTAGTTAGTGTAGTAGACCATAGCATGTAGTTAGTGTAGTAGACCATAGCATGTAGTTAGTGTAGTAGACAATAGCATGTAGTTAGTGTAGTAGACCATAGCATGTAGTTAGTTAGTAGACCACAGCATGTAGTTAGTGTAGTAGACCATAGCATGTACTTAGTTAGTAAACCATAACGTGTAGTTAGTTAGTAGACCATAGCGTGTAGTTAGTTTAATAGACCATAGCATGTAGTTAGTGGGGTAGACCATAGCATGTAGTTAGTGTAGTAGACCATAGCGTGTAGTTAGTTAGTAGACCATAGCATGTAGTTAGTGTAGTAGACCATAGCGTGTAGTTAGTAAAGTAGACCACAGCGTGTAGTTAGTGTAGCAGACCATATATTGTTGTTAGTGTAGTAGACCATAGCGTGTAGTAGACTACAGCGTGTAGTTAGTTTAGTAGACCACAGCGTTTAGTTAGTGTAGTAGATCATAGCGTGTAGTTAGTGTAGTAGACCACAGCGTGTAGTTAGTGTAGTTAGTGTAGTAGACCACAGCGTGTAGTTAGTGTAGCAGACCACAGCGTGTAGTTAGTGTAGCAGACAATAGCATGTAGTTAGTGTAGTAGACCACAGCGTGTAGTTAGTGTAGTAGACCACAGCGTGTAGTTAGTGTAGTAGACCATAGCATGTAGTTAGTAGAGTAGACCATAGCGTGTAGTTAGTGTAGTGGACCATAGCGTGTAGTTAGTGTAGTAGACCATAGCATGTAGTTAGTGTAGTAGACCATAGCATGTAGTTAGTGTAGTGAACCATAGCATGTAGTTAGTGTAGTAGACCATAGCATGTAGTTAGTGTAGTGGACCATAGCATGTAGTTAGTTTAGTAGACCATAGCATGTAGTTAGTGTAGTAGACCATAGCATGTAGTTAGTGTAGTAGACCATAGCATGTCGTTAGTTAGTAGACCGTAGCGTGTAGTTAGTGTAGTAGACCATAGCATGTAGTTAGTGTAGTAGACCATATATTGTTGTTAGTGTAGTAGACCATAGCGTGTAGTTAGTGTAGTAGACCACAGCGTGTAGTTAGTGTAGTAGACCACAGCGTGTAGTTAGTGTAGTAGACCACAGCGTGTAGTTAGTGTAGCAGACCACAGCGTGTAGTTAGTGTAGCAGCCCACAGCGTGTAGTTAGTGTAGCAGACCATAGCATGTAGTTAGTGTAGTAGACCACAGTGTGTAGTTAGTGTAGTAGACCACAGTGTGTAGTTAGTGTAGTAGACCACAGCGTGTAGTTAGTGTAGCAGACCACAGCGTGTAGTAATTGTAGTAGACCATAGCGTGTAGTTAATGTAGTAGACCATAGCATGTAGTTAGTTTAGTAGACCATAGCGTGTAGTTAGTGTAGTGGACCATAGTGTGTAGTTAGTGTAGTAGACCATAGCATGTAGTTAGTGTAGTAGACCATAGCATGTAGTTAATGTAGTAGACCATATTATGTAGTTAGTGTAGTAGACCATAGCATGTAGTTAGTGTAGTAGACCATAGCATGTAGTTAGTGTAGTAGACCATAGCATGTAGTTAATGTAGTAGACCATATTATGTAGTTAGTGTAGTAGACCATAGCATGTAGTTAGTGTAGTAGACCATAGCATGTAGTTAGTGTAGTAGACCATAGCATGTAGTTAGTGTAGTAGACCATAGCATGTAGTTAGTGTAGTAGACCATAGCGTGTAGTTAGTGTAGTAGACCATAGCATGTAGTTAGTGTAGTAGACCATAGCATGTAGTTAATGTAGTAGACCATATTATGTAGTTAGTGTAGTAGACCATAGCATGTAGTTAGTGTAGTAGACCATAGCATGTAGTTAGTGTAGTAGACCATAGCATGTAGTTAGTGTAGTAGACCATAGCATGTAGTTAGTTAGTAGACCATAGCATGTACTTAGTTAGTAAACCATAACATGTAGGTAGTTAGTAGACCATAGCGTGTAGTTAGTTTAATAGACCATAGCATGTAGTTAGTGGGGTAGACCATAGCATGTAGTTAGTGTAGTAGACCATAGCATGTAGTTAGTTAGTAGACCATAGCATGTAGTTAGTGTAGTAGACCATAGCGTATAGTTAGTGTAGTAGACCATAGCATGTAGTTAGTGTAGTAGACCATAGCGTGTAGTTAGTGTAGTAGACCATAGCGTGTAGTTAGTAGACCATAGCGTGTAGTTAGTGTAATAGACCCTAGCATGTAGTTAGTGTAGTAGACCATAGCATGTAGTTAGTTAGTAGACCATAGCATGTAGTTAGTGTAGTAGACTATATATTGTAGTTAGTGTAGTAGACCATAGCATGTAGTTAGTTAGTAGACCATAGTGTGTAGTTAGTGTAGTAGACCATAGCATGTAGTTAGTGTAGTAGACCATAGTGTGTAGTTAGTGTAGTAGACCGTAGCATATAGTTAGTGTAGTAGACCATAGCGTGTAGTAGACCGTAGCATGTAGTTAGTGTAGTAGACCATAGCATGTAGTTAGTGTAGTAGACCATAGCATGTAGTTAGTGTAGTGAACCATAGCATGTAGTTAGTGTAGTAGACCATAGCATGTAGTTAGTGTAGTGGACCATAGCATGTAGTTAGTTTAGTAGACCATAGCATGTAGTTAGTGTAGTAGACCATAGCATGTAGTTAGTGTAGTAGACCATAGCATGTCGTTAGTTAGTAGACCGTAGCGTGTAGTTAGTGTAGTAGACCATAGCATGTAGTTAGTGTAGTAGACCATATATTGTTGTTAGTGTAGTAGACCATAGCGTGTAGTTAGTGTAGTAGACCACAGCGTGTAGTTAGTGTAGTAGACCACAGCGTGTAGTTAGTGTAGTAGACCACAGCGTGTAGTTAGTGTAGCAGACCACAGCGTGTAGTTAGTGTAGCAGCCCACAGCGTGTAGTTAGTGTAGCAGACCATAGCATG